>NC_041392.1:378474675-378570578 GCF_002162155.2 Triticum dicoccoides | reverse complement strand
GAGGCAGCGCGGGCGAGGGCAGCGCGGGGAGCGGCACGGTGGCAAAGCAAGGCGGCGGCACAGGCGAGCGGGCGGCGCAGCAGCAGCAGCGAAGGGCGCGGCGAGGCGGCGGGCAGCGGCGCGGATCTGCGGCGGCGCGGGAGTGCAAGCGAGGAGAGAGAGGTGGGGCCCGGGGCGGCGGCTTTATAGTAGGGGAGGGGAGGGGTGGCCTTGGAGGAGGGGTAAGGCGGCGGAGGACTCCGGGCGGCGCACGGACGTCGAGGCGGCGGCGGTTGCGGCAATGCTCGGGACTCTATCCCGAGCTGGAGGGCGAGGCGGACGGGCCGGTTGGGCTGGGCCTGGCCTGGCTGGCTAGCTGGGCCGGCCCAGTCGGGGAAAGGTTTCTCTTTTTTTTATAAAACATTTTTTTCAGACAACATAACAGATAAAAACAAAATAAAAGAAAATATTATATAGGCATATAATATATCAAAATTTTCAGAAAAAGATTTTCTACGACATGAACATTTTTCTGGAATTAAATAAAATACACACAAATCCATATAATTCAAAGAGTGCTACTGGTCTAATAAAATCCAACAAAAATCATTTTTAGAAAATACCAAAATGATTTCAAATTAATTTTTCTCCAATTTTCTATTGTAGGGAATCATTTTACCCTACTTTCCATATATTTTATTTTTGGAGAGAAATAATTTGAATAAAAACTCAAATGACCCAAATTGAAAAATAACTTCAACTGGATTTTTAAATTTGAGTTTCTTTGAAACTCCCAACTCATATTTCATATAATTTGAAGAAGTCATTTTATCTTCTCTCGTGAAAATCATTGAGTTGCTTAAAGTTTCTGAATTGGAAATATTTTCCAATGGAATTCAAATATTTTTCAAACACCCTTTTCATTTATTAAATGGAAGAAGTCATGTCATCTTCTCTCTAGGGTTTTGTATTTGAAAAGAATTTGAATTCACGAAGATCAAAAATGCAAAAATGAAAGTTTGGGAAAGTCCTTTTATTCCCTCTCATTTAACTTTCAAAAAGGTTTCGAATTTCACTCACTTTCAGTCAATCAATCAAACAGTCAATCAAATCTATCTATTTATTATGACATTCCAAAATTTAGAATTTTGGGATGTTACACAAGTCAACTATCATCCACACAATCCCAAAGGCTTTACTTGGCACTTTATTGAAACAAAATCTATAAAACATGATTAATACAATAGCTTAATCATGTGAACACACAAAAATAGTTGGGGTAAATGTTGGGTTGTCTCCCAACAAGCGCTTTTCTTTAATGCCTTTCTAGCTAGGCATGATGATTTCAATGATTCACTCGTAAAAGATAAGAATTGAAACATAATGGGAGCATCATGAAGCATATGACTAGCACATTTAAGTCTAACCCACTTCCCAGGCATAGGTATTTTGTGAGCAAAAAACTTATGGGAACAAGAATCAACTAGCATAGGAACGCAAAACAAGAATAACTTCGAAATTTTCAACACATAGAGAGGAAACTTGATATTATTTCAATTCCTACAAGCATATATTCATCCCTCATAATAATTTTCAGTAGGATCATGAATGAATTCAACAATATAACAATCACATAAAGCATTATTTTCATGATGCACAAGGATATTAATTTTACTACTCTCCACATAAGCAAATTTACTCTCGTGAATAGTAGTGGGAGCAAACTCAAAAAATAACTATCATGTGAGGCATAATCCAATTGAAAATAAAAATCATGATGACAAGTTTCATGGTTATCATTATTGTTTATAGCATGCATTTCATCACAATAATCATCATAGATAGCAACTTTGCTCTCATAATCAATTGGAACCTCTTCCCAAATAGTGGATTCATCACTAAATAAAGTCTTGACCTCTCCAAATCTACTTTCATAAATATTATAAGATTCAACACCCTCCAAAATAGTGGGATAATTATTATCTAATGTTGACACTCTTCCAAACCCACTTTCATCAAATAATCATCATAAATATGGGGCATGCTACCATCTAAATAAATTTGTTTATAAAAACTTGGGGGACTAAAAATATCATGTTCATCAAACATAGCATCCCTAAGCTTGTAGCTTTGAATATCATTAGCATCATGGATATTCAAAGAATTCATACTAACAACATAGCAATCATGCTCATCATTCAAAGATTTAGTGCCAAATATTTTAATACATTCTTCTTCTAGCACTTGAGCACAATTTTCCTTTCCATCATTTTCACGAAAGACATTAAAAAGATGAAGCATATGAGGAAACCTCAATTCCATTTTTTGTAATTTTCTTTTATAAACTAAACTAGCGATAAAACAAGAAACTAAAAGATTTGATTGCAATATCTAAAGATATACCTTCAAGCACTCACCTCCCCGACAACGGCGCCAGAAAAGAGTTTGATGTCTACCACGCAACATTTCTTCTTGTAGACATTGTTGGGCCTCCAAGTGCAGAGTTTTGTAGGCAGTAGCAAAGTTCCCTCAAGTAGATGACCTAAGATTTATCAGTCCGTGGGAGGCGTAGGATGCACATGGTCTCTCTCAAACAAACCTGCAACCAAATAACAAAGAGTCTCTTGTGTCCCCAACACACCTAATAGTCTAATACAATGGTAAATTGTATAGGTGCACTAGTTCGGCTAAGAGATGGTGATACAAGTGCAATATGGATAGTAGATATAGGTTTTTGTAATCTAAAAATATAAAAATAACAAGGTAAGTGGTGGTAAAAGTGAGCAAAAATGGTATTGCAATGGTTGAAAACAAGGCCTACGGTTCATGCTTTCACTAGTGCAAGTTCTCTCAACAATGATAACATAATTAGATCATATGGCAATCCCTCAACGTGCGAAAAAAGTCACTCCAAAGTTCCTATCACGGAGAACATAAGATGAAATTGCTTGTAGGGTATGAAACCACCTAGTTATTCTTTCGGTCAATCCATTGAGCTATTCCTATAAGTGTCACAAACAACCCTAGATTTCATAGTAAAATAACACCATATGACACACATCAATCAACCCTAATGTCACCTAGATACTCCAATGTCACCATGAGTATCCGTGGGTCAATTATACGATATGCATCAAACAACTTCAGATTCATAATATTCAATCCAACATAAAGAACCTCAAAGAGGGACCCAATATTCCTACCGGAGAAATAGGGACAAAAACGTGCATCAACCCCTATGCATAGATTACCCCAATGTCACCTCGGGAATCCGCGAGTTGAGTGCCAAAACATCAAGTTAATCAATAGAACACCCCATTGTCACCACGAGTATCCCACGCAAGACATACATCTAGTGTTGTCAAATCCATAATAGTATCCGATCCGATAATAGTGAAACCTCAAAGGTAAAACTCAATTCATCACAAGAAGATAGAGGTGAAGAAATACCATATGATTCAACTATAATAACAAAGATTGCGGTACATCAAGATCATACCAAATCAAGAACACGAGAGAGAGAGAGAGAGAGAGAGAGAGAGAGAGAGAGAAAGAGAGAGAGAGAGAGAGAGATCAAACACATAGCTACTGGTACATACCCTCGGCCCCGATGGTGAACTACTCCCTCCTCGTCATGGGGACCGCCAGGATGATGAAGATGGCCATCGGTGATGGTTTCCCCCTCTGGTAGGGTGCTAGAACGGGCTCCCGAGTGGTTTTTCATGGCAACAAAGGCTTGCGGCGGCGAAACTCCCGATCTAGGTTTCTTTCTGAGGGTTTTTGGATTTATAGGAATTTTTGGCGTTGGTCACTTCAGGGGGTCCACGGGGCAGCGACAAGGTAGAGGGCCGCTCCCTAGGGGGGTGGGCGCGCCCTCCACCCTTGTCGTTTCCTCGTGACTCTTCTGGCCCAATTCTTTTTCTTTGGGGGCTTCTTGTGGCCCATAAAAAAATAATCGTAAATTTTCAGCTCATTTGGACTCCGGTTGATATTCCTTTTCTATAAAACTCAAAAACATGGAAAAAAATAGAAACTGGCATTGGGCTCTAGGTTAATAGGTTAGTCCCAAAAATAATATAAAATTGCATATTAATGCATATAAAACATCCAAGATGAATAATATAATAGCATGGAACAATCAAAAATTATAGATACGTTGGAGACGTATCAAAATGCTAGAATCAAGAACGCAGAAACAGAAGGAAACAGGGAGAGAGATCCAATCTCGTAGGGGCTCCCACCCCTCCGCCGCCATGGGGGCCATGGACCAGAGGGGAAACCCTCCTCCCATCTAGGGGGATGTCAAGGAAGAAGAAGAAGAAGAAGGGGGCTCTCTCCCCCTCTCTCCAGGTGGCGTCGGAACGCTGCCGGGACAATCATCATGTGACAGCGATCTACACCAACACCTCCATCATTTTCCCCAACATCTTTATCACCTTCCCTCATATATATTCAACGGTCCACTCTCCTGCGACCCTCTGTACCCTCTACTTGAACATGGTGCTTTATGCTTCATATTATTATCCAACGGTGTGTTGCCATCCTATGATGTTTTAGTAGATTTTTGTTGTCCTACTAGTTATTAGTGAATTGCTATGATTGGTTTAATTTGCTTATGGTTATTTGATACATCTCCAACGTATCTATAATTTTTGATTGTTCCGTGCTATTATATTATCTATTTTGGATGTTTTATATGCATTAATATGTTATTTTATATTATTTATGGGACTAACTTATTAACCTAGAGCCCAGTGCCAGTTTCTGTTTTTTCCTTGTTTTTGAGTTTCGCGGAAAAGGAATACCAAAAGGAGTCCAAACGGAATAAAATCTTCACGATGATTTTTCTTGGATTAGAAGACACCTGTTGGACTTGGACTCCAAGTCAGAAGACCTTGGAGTAGACGACAAGCCACAGGGGCACGCCCCTGCCTTGTGGCCCACTCCAACACCCCCTGACCTAATTCTTTGTCCTATATATTCACATATATTCCCAAACCACCAGAACTATCCACAAAAACACTTTTCCACTGCCGCAACCTTCTTTTCCCACGAGATCTGATATAGGGGCCTTTTCTAGCATCATGCTGGAGGGGGATTGGATCACGAAGGGCTTCTACATCAACTCTATTACATTTCTGATGAAGCGTGAGTAGTTTACCTCAGACCTACGGGTCCATAGCCAGTAGCTAGATGGCTTCTTCTCTCTCTTTGATTCTCAATACCATGTTCTCCTCGATGTTCTTGGAGATCCATCTGATGTAATATTCTTTTGCGGTGTGTTTGTCGAGATCCGATGAATTGTGGATTTATGATCAACTTATCTATGAATATTTTTTGAATCTTCTCTGAATTCTTATATGGATGATTTTATATCTTTGTAATTCTCTTCGAACTATCTGTTTGGTTTGGCCAACTAGATTGGTTTTCCTTGCAATGGGAGAAGTGCTTAGCTTCGGGTTCAATCTTGCGGTGTCCTTTCCCAGTGACAGTAGGGGTATCAAGACACGTATTGTTGTATTTCCATCGAGGATAAAAAGATGGGGTTTACATCATATTGCTTGAGTTTATTCCTCTACATAATGTCATCTTACTTAATGCGTTACTCTGTTCTTCATGAACTTAATACTCTAGCTGCAGGCAGGAGTCGGTCGATGTGTGGAGTAATAGTAGTAGATGCAAAATCATTTTGGTCTACTTGACATGGACGTGATGCCTATATTTCATAATCATTGACTTTGATATCGTCATAACTTTTCGCTTTTCTATCAATTGCTCGACAGTAATTTGTTCACCCACTGTATTATTCGCTATCTTGAGAGAAGCCTCTAGTGAAACCTATGCCCCGGGGGTCTATTTTCCATCATATAAGTTTCCGATATTATATTTTCCATCATAAAAGTTTCCGGTCTACTATTTTGCAATCGTTTACTTACCGATCTATAAACCAAAAAACCCAAAAATATTTACTTTATCTTTTGTTTAGTTTTATCTATCTCTATCAGATCTCACTTTTGCAAGTAACCATGAAGGGATTGACAACCCCTTTATCCCATTGGGTGCAAGTTGTTTGATTGTTTATCCAGGTATTGGTAATTTGTGCATGGTATCCTACTGGATTGATATCTTAGTTCTCTAACTGAGGGAAATACTTATCTCTACTTTGTTGTGTCACCCTTTCCTCTTCAAGGGAAAATCCAACACAAGCTCAAGAAGTACCATTATGTTGTTGTCCTTTGGTGCCCATCATATGAGCGTGCATGTAGGTCACACCCTAGGGTTAGTTTTATGTTGATAGGACTATGTATTGGAGGGCAAGGGTGACAACAGCTTTCGCCTAGCATAGATATTGATGCATACAGGATTGAAGGGGGGCCAATATATCTTAATGCTATGGTTGGGTTTTACCTTAATGAACGTTAGTAGTTGAGGATGCTTGCTAGTAGTTCCAACCATAAGTGCCTAGCATTCCATGTAAGGGATGACATGCTAGCAGTGGCCCCTCCCACATAAAACTTGCTATCGGTCTAGTAACGCAGTCAATTGCTTAGGGGCAATTCCACAACTCCTACCACCACTTTTCCAAACTCGCTATACTAACTTAATTGTTTATTTATCTAAACAGCCCCTAGTTTTTATTTATGTTGTCTTTATTATCTTGCAAACCTATGCCACAACACCTACAAAGTACTTCTAGTTTCATACTTGTTCTAGGTAAAGAGAATGTTAAGCGTGCGTAGAGTTGTATTGGTGGTCGATGGAACTTGAGGGAATAATTGTTCTACCTTTAGCTTCTTGTTGGGTTTGACACTCTTACTTATCGAAGGAGGCTACAACTGATCCCCTATACTTGTGGGTTATCATGACCTTTTTCCGGTGTCGTTGCCGGGGAGCAATAGAGTGGGGTGAATATTCTCGTGTGTGCTTGTTTGCTTTATCACTAAGTAGTTTTTATTTTCCATTCTAAGTTGTTCTCTATCTTTAGTTATGGATATGAAACAGGAAATACTGAAAAATTAGGTGTACTTGCTAATCATGGAGATGGGGAACCTCCTAATACCCTCGATGCGCTATGTGGAAAGTATTAAACACTTCTTTGATAATCCGGAGAAATCCCTATTCAACTTGATAATGGGAGACACGTTGGATCAACATGAATACTCTACGGATTATCACCTGACTCTAAAAGGGAAACTGTTATGGGATCAAATTCATATGTTGCATTTGTATGCTTGGAATTTATGCTGGAGATATGATTATACATGTTGCTCTAGGATGAAGGCTCCACACCTTCTCTTTTCATGTAAATTCAATGATAATAAAACATTGGCTTCTTATGCTAATGGTATATATTATTACTATGATGTGGAACAAATAGAAGAATTTATTGCTTTTAAGGGTGCTTATGAAATTGAATCTTTGTTTGAAAAGTGTGAAAATTTTGATGATGCTGTTTACAGACCTAAAAATTATGCCATACTTAAATATTGCTATGAAAATTATGAATATAATGCTGATATTAATGAGTTTATTGAGAAAGTCTCCGCTGTCCAAGAAGAGACTAATATTTTACAGGAATCTATGGAAGAAGAAATTGATGACACTGTGAGCTCATTAGATGAAAAAGATGAGGAGGAGAGGGAAGAACACAAGGAGGAAGAGCAGATTGATCACCCGTGCCCACCTTTTGTTCCCATACATTGTTTAAATCCCCTTCCTCCTTGTGATAAATCCGCTCAGACCTGAAAATGTCGCTTGAAGCTACGTTGGTATTACCCCAAAGAGGAAGGGATGATGCAGCACATCGGTGGTAGGTATTTACCTCAGATATGAAACCAAGGTTATCGAACCAGTAGGAGAACCAAGCAACACAACATAAACAGTCCTTGCACACAGATAACAAATCCTCGCAACCCGGCGTGTTAAAGGGGTTGTCAATCCCTTTCTGGTACGGTGCCAGAAATTCATGTGTGATGGGAAAAAATTGTAATAGATTGGATAAATAGATCGAAAATAAAATAAAGTTCAGCAAAGTATTTTTGGATTAATAGCTCTGAAAATAAATGCAAATATAAGTATATCGGAAAGGCAAATAATATGAGAAAGAGACCCAGGGGACGTAGGTTTCACTAGTGGCTTCTCTCGAGAAAAATAGCAAAGCAGTGGGTGAACAAATTACTGTTGGGCAATTGATAGAACTTCAAATACTCATGACGATATCCAGGCAATGATCATTACATAGGCATCACGTCCAAGATTAGTAGATCGACTCATGCGTGCATCTACTACTATTACTCCACACATCGATCACTATCCAGCATGCATCTAGTGTATTAAGTTCATGGAGAAAAGGAGTAATGCAATAAGAACGATGACATGATGTAGACAAGATCTATCTATGTAGAGATAGACCCCATCATTTTATCCTTAGTAGCAACGATACATACGTGTCGGTTCCCTTTCTGTCACTGGGATCAAGCACCGTAAGATCAAACCCACTACAAAGCACCTCTTCCCATTGCAAGATAAATAGATTAAGTTGGCCAAACAAAACCCAAATATCGGAGAAGAAATACGAGGCTATAAGAGATCATGCATAAAAGAGATCAAAGAAACTCAAATAGTTTCATGGATATAAAAACATAGATCTGATCCCAACAAACACACCGCAAAAAGAGTTACACCATATGGATCTCCAAGAGACCATTGTATTGAGAATCAAGAGAGAGAGGAATCCATCTAGCTACTAACTATGGAACCGAAGGTCTACAAAGAACTACTCACGCATCATTGGAGAGGCACCAATGGAGGTGGTGAACCCCATCCGAGATGGTCTCTAGATTGGATCTGGTGGTTTTGGACTCTGCAGCGGCTGGATCAATATTTCGTCGACTCCCCTAGGGTTTTGGGAATATTGGGGAACTTATAGAGCAAAGAGGCGGTCCAGGGGCACCCGAGGTGGGCACAACCCACCAGGGCGCGCCTGGGCCTCCTGGCACACCCTGGTGGGTTGTGCCTCCCTCGGGGCACCCCCAGGCGCAGCCAGGACCCGTTGTGTTCCTTATGGACCATAAAAATTCTCCGTAAAGTTTGGTGGCATTTGGACTCCGTTTGATATTAATGTTTTGTTATGTAAAAAACATGGGAAACACAACAACTGGCAGTTGGGACTATGTGAATAGGTTAGTACCAAAAATGATATAAAATGACTATAAAATGATTATAAAACATCCATTATTGATAATATAACAACATGGAACAATAAACAATTATAGATACGTTGGAGACGTATCAATGATATGTTTGATTCCTTGCAATAATTTTGCGATATAAAGATGGTGATATTAGAGTCATGCTACTGAGTAATTATTGATTGGTAGAAATACTTGTGTTAAGGTTTGTGATTCCCGAAGCATGCAAGTACGGTGAACCGTTATGTGATGAAATCAGAGCATGATTTATTTTTGATTGTCTTCCTTATGAGTGGCGATCGGGGACGAGCGATGGTATTTTCCTACTGTCGGGGGTTTGGTGCGACATATGCCAACGGATGGCTTATCATGGTGGGGGCGAGTAGAACGTCGTCGGTGCCTGGAAACGGGATGAGGCGAAGGCATGCACGCTGGCGAATCTTACCCAGCTTCGGGGCTCTCCAGGGAGATAATACCCCTACTGCTGCTCTGCAGGGTCTCCGCATGATCACTATGGTCAAGTATTTACACGGTTGCTCCTTGAGCTGTGTATGGTGGTAGGAGCGGGCAAGGCTAGCTCTCTCCCTCTATCTGGTGAGGTATCGAACTACTGGGATCCAACCCTTTGCATGGTGCCCTGGGGGGTTTATATAGGCCTACCCGCCAGGGGTACAATGGTAATGTGACTGGGCGCGGGCCTAGCCGTCAGTGTCTCCGACCTCTGACTTCTCCACCGACTACTGGGGCCCACCGGCTGGTGGGCCCCGCCGACTGGTCTGGTACAGAGCCGACAGGCCGCGTCCGCCACGAGCGGGTCTTGCCGGCTGCTGATTACTGTAGCCGTGCTCCTGATGATGCAAGCTTGGTCATGGGGTCGTGGCAACAGCCCCGCCGCCTGGCGGGCGATCACCGCGGCCACTCCCCATATCTTCTTGATTAATAGCGCGTGGGCCCGGGGAGGGCTCGACCAACTCCCCTAGACCGACTCCCATTGGGTCTGATTGGCGGTGCTCCCGCCGTCTCCCGAGGTCTCGCTGGCTGGTGGGCCCTGCTGCCTCCAGGCCGTACAGACAAGTCGTCGTGGGCGCAGGACCAGGTACAGTGGTGCTGATGTCAGGGCCGGCTGGGCAATAGTGCCATGCCACGGGGAGATCTTCCCAAGTACGGCACGATGTAGCCATGTCTGCCCTTGGTAAGGGGCGGGGAGTGGGCTTCATTGTAGCCACGCCCCTGCCCCGTCCCCCTCGATGAGGTCACGGTTTGTTGGAGTCGCCGGCCGACTCCCCAAAGCCGGCTTCTCTAGAAGTCGTCCCTGGGACTCGGCCATGAGCGGGCAGTCAGCCGCCTTGCCATAGACTCCCCACGAGGCGGCTCTTCGCCCTGTGGTCTTAAGGGGCACAGCCTGCCCCGATGTCTTGAAAGGTCGTGGGCCTCGGGTTGGCCTACCCGTGGCCCATTACTCCGATAGTAGTCCCCGAAGCTGGTGAGGCGCCGTGGACGATCGGCCGAGAAGCCTCAGCAGTTTGTCTTTCCGGGCGCAACACATGGTCTTGATTGACTTCCGCCGGGCTGACTAGAAGGAGTCGGACTCGCCCAACTCGGACTCACTCAATTCTGACTTGCTCAGTAGTTCGAATGTCGTGGCGGGATTTCAAGTGGCGTGCTAGCTAAGCTTCCAGGTCGCCGCCCGTTCCTGGCCTGTCACACGAGGGCATGTGGCCAGGCCGTTCTGCCATCCCACGCACGCGACAGGACAGGCCCATTGGCGGGGCCCGCCACTACCGTGCCTCGGCGCCCGAGCAGATCCGCTGCGGCCCTGGCAGGCGGTTGGGATTCCCGTGAAGTTACTGCGTGCAGTAACTTTACGTGGATCGTGGGGGTCGTGGGGCTGCGGGCGCAGTAAATCCCCACGTCCGCCCCCTCGGCTTCGCAGCCCATAGGACTATAAGTAGGGGGAAGAGGGGGGCACGCGCGCCCCTCCTTCCCACTACCCCTCGCTTCTTCCTCCTCGCAGCTCCTCGCTCTCCTGCTTCCTCTTCTCTTCTTCGCCTTGCCGCACGCCCAAGCTCCGGCGAACGCCGCGGCGACAGCTTCGCGATGAGCTCTTGCTCCGCTGCCGCGCCTCCCCCAGTGCACTCCGGCACCTGGGACGGCTCCGAGGTCCACGAAGACCATATCGAGTTCCTCTGCCGGACCCGTCGGCTTCTCGGCGAGGATCGCGTGCAGGTGCGTCTCGCGCCGGAGGGGGAGATTTCCCCCGCCCCACGGGAGGGCGAGCGGGTCATCTTCCGCTCGCACTTCCTGCGCGGGCTGGGGCTGCCGGCAAGCAGCTTCTTCCGGTCGTTCATGGAGTTTTACGGACTCCAGCCGCACCACCTCACCCCCAACACAGTGGTGCTGCTGTCCGCCTTCGTGGCTCTGTGCGAGGGCTTCCTTGGAGTCCTCCCCACCCTCGAGCTCTGGGGGGAGTTCTTCTTCTCCAAGCTTGGCACCCAGGCCGCGGGCGTGCCGGCTCAGTGCGGCGCCTTCATCGCCGTGCGAAGGACAGGAGCCGACAACCACTTCCCCTCCATCTCGCTGCTGAAGTCGGTGAAGATGTGGCAGCGGTCCTACTTCTACGTCAGGAACGTAGCCACGAGGGGCGACTGGGTTAATCTACCGGCTTTCGAAGCCGGCCCGCCGGCTGGCAGACTGCCCAACTGGTCGTACCGGGCCAGGTCGCTGACACCTGCGGGAGCCGGCGCCATCACGCGACTCCGACTGCTGACGCAGTCGGAGGGTCTGACTGGCCCGAATCTGCTGGCCGCCTTCGTCTCGTGCCAAGTTCTTCCACTCCAAGGCTGCCCTCACCTGATATGCCAGATGAGCGGGGGCCGCGACCCGAGTCGGATGTGCACCAAGGACATGCCTCACGAAGAGGTGGCCCTGATGGTGAACTACCTCTCGGACAGCAGGCTCCCGAAGGACTGGCGATTCGGCAAGGAGCCATACTCCCGCGCCAACCCCCCGCCCGTGGTGAGTCGCCTTTCTTTTCTTTAGATTGTCTTCTTCTTGCCGAGTCTTGTTTTAATCAGTCTGCTTTTTGGTTAGAATCCCCTTCTTCACCCACCAGCCGACACCTCGGGGCCGGCCCATGAGTTCACCGCCGATCGGGCGGAGAGCGACGTCGATGACCCCGATCTGGGGGCGGCGGCTCTGGAAGACGACGCCGAGGGCGGAGGAGGAACAACAGGCGACTTCAGGCCCTCGGCTACCTTTGCCGACTGGCCTAAAGACGACGCCGAGGGAGGAGTCGCCCCTCACCATCGGCCAGGAGCCAGTTAGCCGGGCGCGGGCTCTTCTGCCGCGTCGGGCGCTCCAGGCGGCGGGAAGAAGCACTGGGCTGCGCCGACTTTGTTTGGCAGCCGGCCGAAGAAGCCCAAGGGCTCCGCTGCGGCGACCCGGCGGGACGAGGCAGCCGCGAAGGCCATCCGCTTCCATAAGTAAGTGAAGAAGCCGCTGTTGGTCTCCGCGTAAGTATTCTGACTCCAAAGTTTATTCTTTCTTCGTGTTTTTTCCGAGTCTCTGCTCGCCCTTCTTTCTTCAGGGCTCCCCTCTCTCTTGAGCGGGTCGCCGCCGCCTCCGTCATGGGGTCAGCGGAGACGCCCGCCACCACTCGACGGATAGACCCCGCTGCCGACCTCCGGGAGGCGATGGAGCGGAATGCGCAGGAGAAGCGCAATGAAGAAGAAGCCCTCCGCCTGGAGAAGGCGGAGGCCGATAGGGCGGAGGCCTCCGCCAAGAAAAAACTAGCGGAGGCCGAAGCCGTCGCCGCGGCGAAGTAGCAGGCTGAGGAAACCTCGTTGAGGAGAGGGAAGGCGGCGAGCCCTCTACTCCGGGCGCGAACGTTCCACCGCCGCCTCCGCCGCCGTCTGAAGGCGTGCGAGGCGAGCATCCAGCGGACCCTCCGGTGCCGCCGATCGAAGAAGAGGCCGCGGCGAGGCTACTCCTCCAGGTCGGCTCGCCAGCGCGCCGTCGTCTGGAGAAGGCGACTTCGGCATCCCAGCCCCTGGAGGCCGGCACCGCCAGCTCTACGGCTCCAGACGCCGAGGCGACGAGCGCCGCACCTGTTAGGTGGGTGCGGGGAGGCGGCACAGGGCCGCTGAACCGGGCACTCCTGGACGTCCAGGCGAAGCTCCGCGCTGAGGGCGACACCCTCCAGAGCTGCACCAAGGCGTTCCTGGCGTCGCGGGCGGCCGTCCGGGTATGTCTTTTCTTTGGGCCTTTATTTTTCTTGTTCCTCTCTGTGGGGGCGCGCCAGCGCACCCACTGGGTGTAGTCCCCGAGTTTCAGGTCGGCTGCTGAGTAGGCGGTCCGGAACTCCAATTTGATGAACTTCTGGGTACAAACTTTGTCTGAAATGCTTGTTGCATGACTACCACAACCTCCGCGTCACCGCCTTCAACCGTAATGTTAAAGAGTTGGGCAAGCGGACTGCCGACTTGGCGGAGAGATGGAGTAAGTCCTTCTCCTTTTTCTCTTCTCTACGGGGGCGCGCTAGCGCACCCGCGGGCTGTAGTCCCCGAGATTCAGGCCGACTGCTGAGCAGTCGGGCTGGATCTCCCCGGCGACCTACTTTATTGACGACTGCTGTCTTTCTTTCTTTCCTTCAGGGGCCAACACTGCTCTTCAATAGCAGATGAGCGAAGCCAACTCCGCCCTGCTCGCCAAAGGGGAGGAGTGCGGCAAGCTCGCCACGGAGCGCGATCTGCTGACCACTCAGTTGGCAGAGTAGAAGGGGCTGCTCACAAAGTCGCAGAGGGAGGCGGAGGAGACGGAGGCCGCCCTCCTGGCCGAGTTCGCGAGCGAGCGCTCTTCCTGGTCTGACAAGGAGGCGATGCTGTCCTCCGGCTTCCACGAGATCGAAGACATCGTTGATGGTGAGTCTCTTTGTTTTCTTTCTTTGAGCCGCCGACCTAGGTCGTGCCGACTCCTGGTTTTTGACTCGCTTTTTTGTTTCTTCGTGTCTTTTGCAGACTTCTTCCCTGGGTAGTCTCAGGCCGCTATCCAAGCCATCGAGGCCGATCGTGCAAGTCGGAGGGCGGAGGGCGCAGAGATCGCCTCCGATGCCCCCCGAACTCTTGATGAGCACATCTTGAGTATCGAGACTCGTCTCCGGCCGGCTCACCGGATGTTGCGCCAGCTTCAGCGCGTCGGCGCCTAGGTGATCTCCACCCTTTGGCCGGACATGCAGGCTCCGCGCACCCCCAACCTGACGGCCAACTGGTTGGAGATCGCGGCTAGTCGCCTCGAGGCCTGGAAGGGCTCTTCGGCCCGGGTTGGAGCGCGTCGGGCCTTGGAGTTCGTCAAGGCGTGGTACCCGGGGCTGGATCTAGACCGGTTGGCCACGCTTCGGTCGGAGGCCCAGCCGGAGCTGGCGGCTGCGGAAGACGCCCTCGTCAAGCATGCTGCGGCAATCACCGAGTACACCGACACGAGCATCTTCGTCCCCGAGCGGTCTGAAGACGGCGAGGAGCTCCCGCCGGAGTGGTTTGGGATGAACCCAGACTACGGCGAAGACTCGGCGGAGGTGATCGGCGCCAGCGTCGAGGAGGAGGACGAGGCGGAGGATGAGGGCGAGGCGGAGGCACCAAAAGATGGAGCAGACGGCCAGCTTCATCCCGACTGCGCCTCCAGCAACGAGCCACGTGCGACCGATCCGACTGCTGCCGGAGGCAATCAAGCCGAGACTAGCCGGCCGACCGCCCCGACGACTGACGCTGGCGCCTCCTCCGACCCCCCCGACTCCGTCTGCCGCCTCCTAAGCTGCTGCTGTGTCTTTTGTTTTATATGCTTCAGTAGTCTTTTGAAGAACTTGTTAATTCGCACAATTCCACCCGCGGGGTGTATTCTGAACCTCTGCTTGACAATTCGGCCAAGGGCCTGTGTTATATATATATATGTCTATCTTTTCTTGCTCATTGTTCTTTTGGTTGTTTTCCTTTGCCGCTTTCTCCTAGTTGCCTGCCTTGCCAATCGGACAGCCGCTCTGCAGACTTTTGCTGGATCAAGTGCTAGGCTACTTTGGGAAAGCAAGTACTTAGCCGATTTTAAGATTGTTTGAGCAAGTTGGATAGAAAACAACAATCTGATTGTCCGAGAGTCAGTTTGCGAGAAGGGCTTGGAAGCCGTCTTGAGCTATGTTTTATGCTTTGAGTCCCTAGCCATTTTTCGTGCGATCACCCATTCTACCTTACCTCTGCCCACCGTACAGTCGCTCTGCGAGCTGCGGCTTCTGACAGAAGACGGCTTAGATGTTACACACTACTTGTCCGGCTACAGGAAGCATTTCATAGTGCAAGGCGGCAAGTCCCCGGGCCGACCTGTCGAGCCCGGTGCCAAGCGGCATGACAAAGAGTAACATACTTGTAGGCATAATTTTTATCATATAGACAAAAGAGGGCAGTCCCCGAGCTCGTCTCGGGGGGCCCAAAGTCTTGGTACTTTAATACAAAGGGTAGCGTGGTACATACTGCATCAACTGTAAAATCTTCGGAGAAGATTTGCATTCCATGGCCGCTCTGTCTCCTTGCCGGAGTCGTCCCTCTTGCGTGCTCGGGGCTTCTGAGCATCGATTAGGTAGTAGGAGTCGTTGCCTAGTACTTTGCTGATGATGAAAGGGCCTTCCCAAGGCGGCGACAGCTTGTGCTGGCCGGCTGTTCGCTGGGTCAGCCGGAGTACAAGGTCGCCTTCTTGGAAAGATCTTGGCCTGACCTTCCTGTTGTGGTATCGGCGCAGGCTCTGCTGGTAGATGCTGGACCGGCTGAGTGCCAACAGCCGGCCCTCTTCCAGCAGATCGACGTCATCTTGTAGTGCTTCTTCTGCTTCCTCCTCGGTGTACATGGTGACTCGTGGGGAGTCGAACTCTATGTCCATTGGGATGACGGCTTCGTCACTGTAGACGAGGAAGAAGGGCGTGAAGCCAGTTGACTTGTTTGGAGTCGTGCGCAGACTCCAGAGGACGGCTGGCAGCTCGTCGAGCTAGCAGCCAGCCGAGCGCTCCAGAGGCTCGATCAACCGAGGCTTGATGCCGGACAGGATGAGGCCGTTTGCTCGCTCCACTTGGCCGTTTGACTGTGGGTGGGAGAAGGACGCTAGGTCCAGTCGGATGCCTTGTGTTGTGTAGAAACGGGCCAAGGCGCCTTTGGCAAAATTTGTGCCGTTGTCGGTGATGATGCTGTGTGGTATGCCGTACCGAATTATAATATCGGTGATGAAGGTCACGGTAGTCGGACCGTTCAGTTTCTTAATTGGCTTTACTTCCACCCACTTGGTGAACTTGTCCACTGCGACAAGTAGGTGAGTCAGACCACCTCGTGCTGTTTTGAATGGTCCCACCATGTCTAGACCCCAAACTGCGAAAGGCCAAGCAATGGGGATGGTCTTGAGCGCGGAAGCCGACTCGTGCGGCTTGGAGCTAAACTTCTAGCACCCTTTGCATTTTTGGACCAACTCCTTGGCCTCTTCCAAGGCAGTCGGCCAAAAGAAACCGTGCCGAAAGGCTTTGGCGACGAGTGCTCTTGAAGCCGCATGGTGGCCACATTCGCCTTGATGGATGTCTTTGAGGATTGCCTAGCCTTGCTCTGGCTCTACGCAGCGCTGGTAGACACCAGTGACGCTGCGCCTGACCAACTCTCTGTTGATTATGGTATAGGCTGCTGCCCGGCGTTGTACTTGCCGAGCTGAGGTCTCATCAGTTGGTAGCTCTTTGTTCACCAGAAATTTGAGGATGTGCTGGGCCCATGAGGGTGCTGCTATTTCGTCGACTATCAGAACTGTGACTTGGACGAGGGCGGCTGGGCTGGGAGGCGGCGCGCTGGAGTCAACAACCGCTTGTTGGGCTGATGAAGTCCCCAGGCTGACTGGCTCGGTCCTTGGGCCGAGTTCTGGAATCTTCAAGTCCGTCACCGCAGTCCCCGGGCCGGGCTCGACTGTGGCAGCTTTGGAGTCGCCCGCCGAAGTCCCCGTTCCGACTGCCGGAACTCTGGAGTCGGGTCCACCGTCTTCGGGAGGAGCCAGCACAAAGATGGAGTCTGATTCTGGTGAAGGCTTGACAGACAGCTTGAGGAGGCATTGAAGGGCGACGCCAGATGGTATTGCTTGGCGGGTATAGCCGATTCATGCCAAGGCGTCTGCTTGGTCGTTGTCGTTTCTTGGCACATGGAGGAACTCGCACCCTTCGAAATACCCGCTGAGTTGCTGCACGAGGAAACGGTAGCTCGCCATGTTTGCGTCTTTTGCGTCCCAGTCGCCAGACGACTGCTGGACCACTAAGTCCGAGTAGCCATAACACAAAATCCGGCGGATGCCAAGTTCTTTGGCAAGCCGGAGCCCGTGAATGAGCGCCTCATACTCGGCCACGTTGTTGGAGGCGGCAAAATGGATTTGCAGTGCATATTTGAGCTTGTCGCCTTTGGGAGAGGTGAGGACGACGCCGGTGTCGGGACCCCGATTCCAAGTCACATCGATCTAGCCGGTAACACCTCATATCATTTGCGGCCTCACGCACGGTATTCCCACGGGTGTCGTCTTACCCCGGCCCGGGACCGTTTGCACCTATTGGCTCACGTATATGATTGTGTCGTTAGCATCCATATGACAGAGAACCCGGGCTGACATGGCTAGTCGTGAACCCAAAGCGGCACTAACCTATGGGGACAGGCATACATGATTCACATCGAGCATGTCGTTCAACAGCGTGTGAATCCGGGCTGTAGCACTGGCTACCAGGACTCCGGATGTCACCGCGTGACATTTCCCCGAAGGGACAGACACAGGAACGAAGTGAAACACATGCCGGCCAGTCGAGTGTCCTGAGTAGTAGTGCTGGGCTAGCAGGACTCCGGTGAACCGGGCTGTAGCGGACTACTATGGCTCAAGGAAGCACTAGACTACATTTCCCCATATGTGAGGCTGCCAAGGATAAACAACTAGATTGTCGGATCCCACACATAGCAATACACGTCACACGTACGCATCACATGCAAGTATGTGTTGTACAACATGGCATCACAACATAATGCAACTCATATAGATAAAGGCCCAGAAGAGCCACATAGCATTAATACAAACAGGGGTCACATGACCCATAATTCAGAGCATACAAGCAACGGAAGCATTACATGTCTGAGTACAGACAACTACAAAAGAAAAAGGCTAAGAAACCTGACTATCTACAAGTCCCTCCAAGGTACAAGATCGTAGCTGAGGTAACAAGCTACTCGTCGAAGTCCAAGCGGTACTACTAGTGAGACAGACGTCTCACCTGCAAAACATAAATAAAGCAAACGTGAGTACAAAGGTACCCAGCAAGACTTACATCAGATCCTATCATACATGCATTTGTATCAAGAAGGTAATGTGGGGTTTAGTTGCAGCAAGCCAGCTTTGACTCAATGGCTATCCTATTCTACAACAATGAGAAACTTCTTTGAGATGAGGCAGCGCACACGAGTCCACTAATCACCACATCAAAACATTACTATGGATCCATCCTCATCTCCTGACGAGAAGGCCATCCATAGCACTCACACTTGTCTTGAGCATTTTAGAGTATCCACTTTAAGTTGTCTATGTACCACGTAAGCATCCAAGAAGTCCATAACCGCGGACCCGACTATTCGAATAGATCATGTTAACCCTGCAGGGGTGTACTTCTTCACACACGCTCTCACCACTAATCACCGTATACACATCATGTTTCTCGGCAACCTTCAAGCGGAAGCCTGGCGAGGGTGTCGGCCATGACCTGCCTAACCACACAAGACTCTAGTCTAGGTTTATTGCCTATTCGGGTTCCATCCGCAAGGAGATCCGGCCAGGGTCTCGCTCACGGCCCCAAATGATATGTGCAGGGTTCCCAAGCCCACCTCGCCGGATGGATCTACGCTTGGTACACCGTGCCACTTGTGCCTAGTCTGTCCCAAGCCCACCTGGCCGGGTGCCACTTGGTAGACTACTAACACTACCTACAAACACCAGAAACTATTTGTGACTCCTGGACAGAGATCAAGTTGGCTAATAAGTCGAGAGGGCACTTAAGCATTCCAATGTGTGGTAGTAGCTAGTCATTGGACAACATACACGGAACTCAGTGCTTAAGGATGGTTCCAGTGAGACAACCCACCATGTACTCCTACATGGCCTCTCACCGCTACCTTTACCAAATCGTGTTCACACGCTTAACTCTCAGCACCAGAACATATCGTACCACTCCAATTCATTCCCGATGAATCAGACCTGACACAACTCTAAGCAATAGCAAGCATGGCATGGTAGGAACAACACATGGCTCAATCAACTTCTACACATGCTAGTGGGTTTCAACTATTTACTATGGCAATGATAGGTCATGTAGAGGAATGGGTTCAACTACCGCAGCATAAAGTAGCAGTTGAATCGTTGTTGTCCTAATGCGATAAAAGAGAGCAGGAGCGAGAGAGTGGGATTGTATCAGAATGAACAAGGGGGGTTGCTTGCCTGGTAGATCAACAGGGGGGCACTGCTTCACTGATAGGTACTCTCGAACACTTCCGGAGCAGGACCTATCGAGAAGGAACGGTGATAATAATCAATACACAAGCATATGCAACAATATTATGCATGAAAATGGCATGAAGATGTGATGCTGTTTGAGCTAATGCAACTAGTATTCAAATTGAATGAAGTCCATTTGAACCAAGGGTTCAAATGCAACTCCAAATTATGCTCTTATATATGCCATTTATATGTTTTCACCTATACAGCAGGTATAAGTTGTTTTGTCATGCATGAAACTGGTACAGATGGAAAGATTGTATTTTTCTGATAATTTTTCATATATAAATTATTTCAATCCGAGCTACAGTTGAATTTCTATGATTTTTTGATGTTTGAATCATTTTCTGGAATTTCCTGATTAATCTTAAATCCAGAAAATGAATAACTGCGTCAGCATGACGTCAGCGAGTCAACGGGTCGGTCCAGGTCAAACCTGACCAGTGGGACCCATATGTCAGTGTCTAAACTAACTAATCTAGTTTAGTTAGTGGCCTCGGGCCCACATGTCAGTATCATCAGCTAATTAAGTTTAATTAACATCTAACTAAAATTAGCAGGGGCCTGGCCCACTTGTCAATGCCACAGAGGGGGGGGGTTAATTAGCAGGGTTGACGCGGTCAAACCTGCCGGCGTTTAGCCGCCGGCAAGGCCGAACGCGGCGGAGGGCACGGGAATCGCCCTCCGGCGACCATTCGGGCGTCGGAGACCACGGGCGAGGAGCTGAGCCTCCTCCGCGTCATTTGGAGCAAGTGGGAGAGGCGGGGACGGGCTGTGGGGCACGGGGTGGCCACCCGAGGGGCTCTGCGGCACCCTCGTGGCACCAGGAGCACGGTGACATGCTCGGTTGCGGGCTGCGGTGGCCAGGGCGACGGCGGCGACATAGACGGCGGCGAGGAGCTACGACCACGGCGGGGAAAGGGGCTACGGCGTGCAGGCGGCTAAACGGAGAGAGGGGAATGGCGTAGAAGCTCACGGTGGTTTGGACGAGGCGGTCGGCGAGCTCGGGGACGCGTTGAAGACGACGGGGCGGCGAAGACGATCTCCGGCGACCGGAGATGAAGACGGCGGCGAGGCGGCTCTCTAGGGCCTCCCGAGGCGCGTGGCTTGACGGAGAGGTGGAGGTCGACGTGGCGGAGCTTCTGGACTCGAAGAGAGGGCGAGGGGGAGGCGGTGGCCGCGGCAATGGTGTGCGGCGGCGACGGTGGTGCTCGGGCGGTCGCGCGGAAGAGAACCAGAGGAGGAGGGAGAGCGAGGGAGAGGGAGAGAGGTCAGGGCGGCGCGTGGCATCGCGCGGGGCATCCAGACGACGAGGAGGAGAAGCAGGAGGTGGCGGGGAACATGGCCCCGGCCGGACACGTCGCCGCGCGCGCCGGCGCGTGCCCCTGTCCTTCTGTCATCGCCAGGAGGACGACGGTTGGCGGTTGGGCCAGTGGCCGCACCACTGGGTCGGCTGAGGCGCCAGATGGCTGTAGGTAAGCGCCAGGTAAGCTTTCTGTTTTTGTTTCTTTCCTATTTTTCTGACATTTGTTTGGTTTAATAAAAATACTAAACCATTTTATTTTATTATGCCAATTTTTTAGGGGCTAGTGGTATTATTCCAGAGCTCCTCAACAAATGGCACAATTTTTGGACATATAATATATATATATAACATTTATATATCCAAAGCAAATAATTACTGCATTGATTCCAAATGCCCAAAATAAATACTTATGAGCTCCTAAAAATATTGGTTTGATTATCATCTCTGTCCAATATTTTTAGAGAACAACATGAACATTTTCTTGGACCTTTTTGGAGCAATTTTTATCTGGGTCATTTCCAGAAATGATTCTGAGGGTTTCACAAATCCCCATTTCAAATTTAAATGGAATTTAAACATGATGCACAAATGGCTAGCTGGTCTAGGTCATACCAGAACTAGGGATGTGACAGCCGGCTCCCAAGCCGGTGCGCATCTTGGAGCCGTCGAAGTGCATCCGCCAATGGGTGGAGTCAGGTGCTGGAGGCAGGTACTGGGTCTCGGCCCAGTCGACGAGGAAGTCGGCCAGTGCTTGTGATTTGATAGCGGTGCGGGGCTGGTAGTAGATGGTGTAAGGAGCCAACTCTGTGGCCCACTTGGCCACTCGACCAGAGGCATCACGGCTGCCGATGATCTCGGCAAGTGGAGCCGTGCAGACCACCATGATTGGATGTTCTTGAAAGTAAGGCTTCAATTTCTTGGTAGCAAAGTGCACGCCATAGCACATCTTCTGGTAGTGGGGGTAGTTTTGCTTGGAGGTCGACAGTACCTCGCTCAGGTAATATACTGGTCTCTGGACAGGTAGCACCTTGCCTTCCTCCTTGCGCTCTACTACAATGACTGTGCTGACTACTCGACTGGTGGCGGCGATGTACAGGAGCATAGGTTCCTTGGGAGTTGGAGCCGCCAGGACGGGTGGAGTAGTCAGCATCTTCTTCAACTGGTGAAAAGCTTCGTCCGCCTTATGGTTCCACTCGAAAAAAGTGGTCTTCTTCATGAGTTGGTATAAGGGGAGAGCTTTCTCGCCCAGCCGACTGATGAATCGGCTGATGGACGCCAAGCAGGCGGTGAACTTCTGCACATCCAGCGGTCGGCTAGGTACCTCCATTCTCTCGATGGCCTTGAATTTTACTGGGTTGCATTCTATGCCGCGTTCAGAGACCAGGCAACCTAGCAGCTGGCCGACTGGTACTCCGAAGACACACTTCTCGGGGTTGAGCTTGATCTAGAACCGGTGCAGGTTCTCAAAGGTCTCCTTGAGGTCTTCTAGCAATGTTCCTC
Source organism: Triticum dicoccoides (assembly GCF_002162155.2). NCBI lineage: Eukaryota > Viridiplantae > Streptophyta > Magnoliopsida > Poales > Poaceae > Triticum > Triticum dicoccoides. The sequence continues at coordinate 378,548,027 of NC_041392.1, read as the reverse complement.
GCTTTTCTGTCTTCACCACCACGTCGTCCACGTAAACATGGGCGCTCCTATCGAGCTGCTTGAGGAGGCACTTCTGCATGCAACACTGAAAGGTGGCGCCGGCATTCCTCAAGCCGAACATCATGGTGAGGTAGCAGAATGCTCCAAACGGCGTGATGAAGGCGGTCTTCAATCTATCAGCTGGGTTAAGCTTGATCTGGTGATATCCTGAGTACGCATCCAAGAAACTCAACAGCTCGCATCCGGCCGTGGAGTCTATCACCTGATCAATTCTCGGCAGAGCAAACGGGTCCTTGGGGCAGGCCTTGTTGAGGCTCGTGTAGTAAATACAGATTCGCCATTGCTTGTTCTTCTTTAGCACCAGGACCGGATTTGCCAGCCACTCCGGGAAGAAAACTTCCATAATGAAGTCGGCTGCTAGGAGTCGGGCTATCTCTTCTCCGACAACTCTTCTCTTCTCTTCTGATAAGCGGCGCAGGGGCTGCCTGACCGGCTTTGCATCAGATCGGACGTGTAACTTGTGCTCGGCGAATTCTGTCGGCACACCTGGCATGTCTTTGGGAGAACATGCGAAGATGTCCCGATTCTCACGGAGGAAATCGACGAGCTCGCCTTCCTATTTGCTGTCGAGGTTTGCACCTACGACGGCATACCTCTCTGGGTGTTCCGGATCCAAGGGTATCTTCTTTGTCTCTTTGGCCGGCTTGAACGAACCTTCGGCTCCCGACTCCTTTGGGTCGGGCGATATCTCCGTCTGCTTGCCGGCCATCACCACAGCTTGCTCAAGGAGTCGCTTCTCGGCCGCAATCACCAGGGACTCAGCCAGCCGACTGCTCTCGGCCGCGCAAGTGGACGACTTCCGGTAGTCGCCGGCCACAGTCAGAATTCCCCTAGAACTGGGCATCTTCATCTTGAGGTAGGCGTAGTGGGGGACCGCCATGAACTTGGCCAAGGCGGGCCGGCCAAGTAGCGCATGGTATGGGCTCTCAAGGTCCACCACCTCAAACCAAACAGACTCTCTTCGGAAGTGATCTTTGTCCCCAAAGAGGGCACTAATCAGGATCTTGCCGATTAGTGAACAGGAAAGCCCAGGAACAATGCCGTGGAACACAGTCCGGCTGTTCTGAAGCTGTCTCTGCTTGATTCCTAACTTCTCCATGGTGTCCTTGTACAGGATGTTGATGCTGCTGCCCCCATCTATCAGAACTCGTGAGAAATGCACGGCCCGTTTGTCCGTGGCAAAGGTGGCGTCCAGGACCAAGGCGTAGGAACCCGGACTCGGCATCACTTCTAGGTGGTCAGCCCTCCTCCAGCTGATGGGCCTCTCTGACCAGTGCATGAACTCTCGCGTCTCTGAGGCTACCGCGTTCACCTCTTGTCGCTGCAGCCGCCTGTTGCGTCGATCGTTAGCCACACTAGTGAACACCACGTAGGCTCCGTGCTCTTCAGGGTACTCGTCTTGTACTTCGCCGACTGGCCTGACTGTCGGCTGCTGGGGCGGAGGCGGAGGCGGCTGCCCAGCAGGCGGGGGTGGCAGGAGGCCGTCTCCCTTGGCGATCCTGGTGAGCCAGTGGCACTTCCGGGTGGTGTGATTCGATGGCTTCGCGCCGCTGTGGAACTTGCAAGGTCCATCCAAGGTCTGCTCGTAGGAGAAGGCCGACAACCAGTTCGGCTTGCCGCCTTTCTGTCGCTTGGGCGGAGGCTGCTCTTCTGGCTGCTGGGCTTCGACGGTCGCGACCTGCCGGCTACTGGAAGCCGGCTGCGGGGCCTTGCGCTTGTGGTCGCCCTGCTGCTGTCGCCGGCCGGCGTCTGCTGCCGGAGTTCTTGGAGCCTAAGGAGCTACTTTGCCAGTCGTGCTGATTCGAATTTCCGTCTTCATGGAGGAGTCGGCCGTAGCGTACTTGTCCGCTATGATCAGCAGCTCATCGAGGGTTTTTGGCTCGTCGCAGAGGAGCTTGTGCTTGAGGAGGGTGCCTTCTCGGCACCCGGCTGTGAAGTACTCGATGGCCTACACCTCGTGCACGCCCTCGCAGGAGTTCCGGAGCTCAGCCCAATGCGTGAGGTAGTCGCGAGTCGACTCATCAGGACCATGCACGCATAGGGAGAGATGGCGAGGCTTGGGAGGAAGCTTGTACGTGCTGGTGAAGTTGCGAACGAATGCTTCGGTGAAGTCGACCCAGCTGTTGATGCTGCGGGGCTTTAGGCTGTTCAGCCATGTCCGGGCCGTGCCCTGGAGCATGAGCGGAACGTACTTTACGGTGACACGCTTGTTGCCGTTTGCTATGCTGACAGCCATGGAGTACTCGACTAGCCACTCTTCCGGCTTCACGGAGCCGGTATACTTGGGCATGTCTCTTGGGAGTATGAACCCTCTGGGAAAGGGCTCGTCCCGAATGCAGGGCCCGAAACAAGGTGGACCCAGCTCGTCTTCTTCTTCCAGCGCCAGGGACCGGTTAAGTCGGTCGATCCGGTGGTGGGCGTCATTCTCTCTGACCCCCTCTCGGCGGCCAAGGCGGTCACCGAGAGTTGGATGGTCAACAGGCGGCGGGGAGACTCGCCTCTCCTTGCGGGAAGGGGGAGGCGGACAGTCGTCCCGTCGTTCCACTGCTCTCGGGCGGCCGTCTCGGTCGCGCTCTATGGTAATCCGAGTCCGACTGTGGCTGACAGCCGGCTCCTTGTCCTTTCTTCCTCGGGCACCACTAGTCAGCGTCCGAGACGTCACGCCTTGATCTCGGTGCGGGTCGTCGTTTGGCCGCTACGGCGCCTCCGTGCGGCAGCCGACCTCGTTCTGCGCGGCGGCCGCGTCGAGGAGCCGCTGGACTCGCTCCATCATGAGGCGGCGCTTGTCGCCCTCGAAATTGTCTAGCTCATCCACTGCTGCCTGGGCGGCTCGGATGTTCTCCGCTAGCGTGGCATACACAGGGTGGCTAGCCCCAAACAGGCTAGCGATGGCTACGCCGCGCTGCTGAACGGCGCCAAGGCGGCTGGGCCCTGCCGGAGCCGGCGAGCCACCAACGGCGCGATCCATCTCCCGCTGGTAAGCTTCTGACAAGCATCTCACGCTGGCTAGCTTCTTCGCGCCTTCAACAAGCTGAAGGCGGTGCGCTTCTAACGTCTCTGCGTCAGCATCTTCCGGAATGGGCGCAGCTAGGTCTTGCAGCACCGCGTCGAGTGAGTCGGGCGCCCTTCCACCAGGGAACTCGTCATGACTGATGACCAGCACCTCAGTGACGGTGCTCCCATCGCTCTCCCCGTGGGGGAGAGTTTCGTCGTAGACCACCATGTTGGAGGGGAAAGCATCGACCGACGCGGTGTCGGAGTCGACCAGCATCGGGTCGGTGGAGCCTACGGACTCCAAGTCTACGACAGGCTCGCCAGAAACATGGAGTTGATCGAGGAGGCCCGCGAGGAGGTTTTCGGGGCCACCTACGCCTGCGTCGGACGCAGGTTCGTCGGAGAGGCGGACCTCGCCGACAAGTTCGGCCAAGGAGTTGGCTGCGCAGGCGATCTCCACGCCGCGCAGCGCGTCGATGCAAACTTCGTCTGGCGTGCCTGGCTGGCTACGCTCACCAGGGAGGAAAAGGGTTCCCGTCCAGAACAGATCTTCGGACGATGGTGCACCACGCCCCACAGTGGGCGCCAAATGTCGGGGGTTTGGTGCGACATATGCCAACGGATGGCTTATCATGGTGGGGGTGAGTAGAACGTCGCCGGTGCCTGGAAACGGGATGAGGCGAAGGCATGCACGCCGGCGAATCTTACCCAGCTTTGGGGCTCTCCGGGGAGATAATACCCCTACTGCTGCTCTGCGGGGTCTCCGCATGATCACTATGGTCAAGTATTTACACGGTTGCTCCTTGAGCTGTGTATGGTGGTAGGAGAGGGCAAGGCTAGCTCTCTCCCTCTATCTAGTGAGGTATCGAACTACTGGGATCCAACCCTTTGCATGGGTGCCCTGGGGGTTTATATAGGCCAACCCCCTAGGGGTACAATGGTAATGTGACTGGGCGCGGGCCCAGCCATCAGTGTCTCCGACCTCCGACTTCTCCGCCGACTGCTGGGGCCCACGGGCTGGTGGGCCCCGACGACTTGGTCTGGTACGGAGCCGACAGGCCGCGTCCGCCGCGGGCGGGTCTTGCCGGCTGCTGATTATGTAGCCGTGCTCCTGATGATGCAAGCTTGGTCATGGGGTCGTGGCAACAGCCCCGCCGCCTGGCGGGCGATCACTGTGGCCATTCCCCATCTCTTCTTGATTAATGGCACGTGGGCCCGGGGGAGGGCTCAGCCGACTCCCCCGGGCCGACTCCCGTTGGGTCCGACTGGCGGTGCTCCCGCCGTCTCCCGAGGTCTCGCTGGCTGGTGGGCCCTGCTGCCTCCAGGCCATACAGACAAGCCGTCGTGGGCGCAGGACCAGGTACAGTGGTGCTGATGTCAGGGCCGGCTGGGCAACAGTGCCACGCCGCGGGGAGATCTTCCCAAGTACGGCGCGCTGTAGCCATGCCTGCCCTTGGTAAGGGGCGGGGAGTGGGCTTCATTGTAGCCATGCCCATGCCCCGTCCCCCTCGATGAGGTCACGGTTTGTTGGAGTCGCCGGCCGACTCCCCAAAGTCGGCTTCTCTGGAAGTCGTCCCTGGGACTCGGCCGTCAGCGGGCAGTCGGCCGCCTTGCCGTAGACTCCCCAGGAGGCGGCTCTTCGCCCTGTGGTCTTAAGGGGCGCAGCCTGCCTCGATGTCTTGAAAGGTCATGGGCCTCGGGTTGGCCTACCCGTGGCCCATTACTCCGACACCTACCAATCTATCCCCCTAGGGGCATGCGTATTAGTACTTAAGAGTTGGAACTTCTTTTTTATAACTTGCAATTATAGAACTATTTTTTTCTAATTAATTTCTCATTTACATTTTGAATATTCTTTCAATACAATGAAAAAAATCCAAAAGGGTTTCTATTTAATGATGAAATTAAAATGGATAAATAGAAAAGCGATGGCTAATAATTTTTTGCAATAAGTATGTGAGTTCTTTATGACTAATGTTGAGTCCATGGATTATACGCACTCTCACCCTTCCACCATTGCTAGCCTCTCTCGTGCCACTCAACTTTCGCCGGTGCATAAAACCATCCTTATACCTTCCTCAAAACAGCCACCATACCTACCTATCAGGGCATTTCCATATCCATTCCGAGATATATTACCATGCAACTTCCATCATCATCATCATATACATGACTTGAGCGTTCATTGTCATATTGCTTTGCATGATCGGAAGATAGCTAGCATGATATTTTCATGGCTTGTCCATTTTTTGATATCTTTGTTATGCTAGATCATTGCACATCCTAGTACACTGCCAGAGGCATTCTTATAGTCATCATCTATCAGTTTTATCGAGTTGTAAGTAAATAAAAGTGTGATGATCATCATTATTAGAGCATTGCCCCAGTGAGGAAAGGATGATGGAGGCTATGATTCCCTCTAGTCGGGATGAGACTTCGGACTTACAAGAATAAAAAGAGGCCAAAGAGGCCAAAATAAAAAAATAAAGAAATAAAATGAAAAAATGAGAGAAAAAGATAGAAGGGGCAATGTTACTATCCTTTACCACACTTGTGCTTCAGAGTAGCACCATGTTTTTCATATAGAGAGTCTCTTGAGTTATCACTTTCATATACTAGTGGGAATTTTGCATTATAGAACTTGGCTTGTATATTATGATGATGGGCTTCCTCAAATGCCCAAGGTCTTCATGAGCAAGCAAGTTGGATGCACTCCCACTTAGTTTCATTTGTGAGATTTCATACACTTATAGCTCCAGTGCATCCGTTGCATGGCAATCCGTACTCACTTGCATCTATATCAATTGATGGGCATCTCCATAGCCCATTAATTTGCCTAGTTGATGTGAGACTTTCTCCTTTTTGTCTTCTCCTCACAACCACCATATTCTATCCCACCTATAGTGATATATCCATGGCTCATGCTCATGTATTGCATGAAAGTTGAAAAGTCTTGAGAATATTTAAAATTATGTAACAATTGCTTGGCTTGTCATCGGGGTTGTGGATGATGAAATACATTGTGTGATGAAGATGGAGCATAGCTAGACTATATGATTTTGTAGGGATAACTTTCTTTGGCCATGTTATTTTGAGAAGACATGATTGCTTTATTAGTATGCATGAAGTATTATTGTCTTAATGTCAAATGATAGACTATTGCTTTGAATCACTCATGTCTTAATATTCATGCCATGATTATATTATATGATCAAGATTATGCTACATAGAATTCCACATAAAATTATATCTTTTTATCATTTACCTACTCGAGGACGAACAGGAATTAAGCTTGGGGACGCTGATACGTCTCCGTCATATCTATAATTTTTTATTGATTCATGCCAATGTTTTACAACTTTCATATACTTTTGGAAACATTTTATATCATTTTTTGGGAATAATATATTGATCCAGTGCCCAGTGCCAGTTCCTGTTTGTTGCATGTTTTTTTATTTCACAGAATATCCATACCAAACGAAGTCCAAATGAGATAAAAACTTATGGAGATTTTTTTGGAATATGTGTGACTTCTGGGAATTGGAATCAATGCAAGACGATGCCCGAGGGGCCCACAAGCCCTAGAGGTGCGCCGGCCTCCCTAGGGCGTGGCCAGGAGGCTTGTGGCCACCCCATAAGGTGGTTGGTGCCCTTGTTTCACCGCAAGAAAGCTAATAGCCGGATAAAAATTCTGTTAAAATTTCAGCCCAATCAGAGTTACAGATCTCCAGGAATTTAAGAAACAATGAAAGGCCAGAATCAAGAACGTAGAAATAGAAGGAAACAAAGAGAGAGAGAGAGAGAGAGAGAGAGAGAGAGAGAGAGAGAGATCCAATCTCAGAGGGGTTCCCGCCCCTCCTCTACCTTGGAGGCCATGGACCGGAGGGGAAACCGTCCTCCCATCTAGGGGGAGGTCAAGGAAGAAGAACAAGGAGGGGGCTCTCTCCCCCTCTCTCCCGGTGGCGCCGAAACGCTGCTGGGGCAATCACCATGTGACGACGATCTACACCAACACCTCTGTCATCTTCCCCAACATCTTCATCACCTTCCCTCATCTATATTCAGCGGTCCACTCCCCCGCAACCCGTTGTACCCTCTACTTGAACATGGTGCTTTATGCTTCATATTATTATCCAATGATGTGTTGCCATCCTATGATGTTTGAGTAGATTTTTGTTATCCTATCGATGATTAGTGAACTGCTATGATTGGTTTAATTTGCTTGTTGTTATGTTGATGTACTTTGGTGCCCATCATATGAGCGTGCATGTGGATCACACCATAGGGTTAGTTGTATGTTGATAGGACAAAGTATTGGAGGGCAAGGATGATAACAGCTTCAACCTAGCATGGAAATTGATGCATACGGGATTGAAGAGGGACCAATATATCTTAATGCTATGGTTGGGTTTTACCTTAATGAATGTTAGTAGTTGCGGATGCTTTCTAATAGTTCCAATCATAAGTGCATAGAATTCCAAGTAAGGGATGACATGCTAGTAGTGGCCCCTCCCACATAAAACTTGCTATCGGTCTAGTAACGTAGTCAATTGCTCAAGCAATTCCGCAACTCCTACCACCACTTTTCCACACTCGCTATACTAACTTAATTGTTTATTTATCTAAACAGCCCCTAATTTTTATTTGTGTGCTCTTTATTATCTTGCAAACCTATCCCACAACACCTACAAAGTACTTCTAGTTTCATACTTGTTCTAGGTAAAGAAAACATTTAAGCGTGGGTAGAGTTGTATCGATGGTAGATAGAATTTGAGGGAATATTTGTTCTACCTTTAGCTTCTTGTTGGGTTCGACACTCTTACTTGTCGAAAGAGGCTACAACTGATCCCCTGTGGGTTATCAATACTCTCCCCCTTGATCAGATCATAGGAATTTAATCTTCTTGTTATGATGATTCTCAACTTCACTATGATATTGTTTGAACTTTTCAAACATCTCAGACTTGTGCTTCATTAAGTAAATATACCCATATCAACTCAAATCCCCCTTGATCAGAGAGTAACGATATGCACCGCGCGCGTCAATGCTCATCGGACCACACACATCAATATGTATGATTTCCAACAAGTCACTTTCCCGTTCCATTGTTCCGAAAAATGGGGTGTTAGTCATCTGGCCCATGAGGCATGCTTCTCATGTGCCAAGTGATTCAAAATCAAGTGACTCCAAAAGACCATCAGCATGGAGTTTCTTCATGCGCCTTACGCCAATATGACCTAAGCGGCAGTGCCACAAGAAAGTGGTACTATCATTATCAACTCTACATCTTTTGGCATCAATGTTATGAACATGTGTATCATCACTACCGAGATCCAATAAGAATAAACCCCTCACAATGGGTGCATGACCATAAAAGATATTACCCATATAAATAGAACAACCATTATTCTCTAATTTAAATGAGTAACCTTCTCGCATTAAACAAGATCTAGATAAAATGTTCATGCTCAACGTAGGCACTAAATAACAATTATTCAGGTTCATCACTAATCCCGATGGTAATCAAAGAGCAAGCGTGCCAATGGCGATCACATTGACCTTGGAACCATTTCCCACGTGCATCGTCACTTCGTCCTTCGCCAGCCTCCATCTATTCCGTAGTTCCTACTTTGAGTTGCAAATGTGAGCAACCGAACCGGTATCAAATACCCAGGCACTAAAACGGAGTTGGTAAGGTACACATCAATAACATGTATATCATATATACCTTTGTTGATGTTGGCCCCCTTCTTATCGGCCAGATACTAGGGGCAGTTCCACTTCCAGTGGCCAGTTCCCTTGCAATAGAAGCACTCAGTCTCTGGCTTGGGTCCAACCTTGGGTTTCTTCACTGGAGGAGCAACTCCTTTGCCACCTTTCTTGGAGTTTCCCATATTTCCCTTGCCTTTCTTGAAACAAGTGGTTTTATTCACCATCAACACTTGATGCTCCTTCTGGATGTGTGACTCAGCGACTTTCAGCATTGCGAACAGCTCGGATGCTGACTTGTTCATCCCTTGCATGTTATAGTTCAACACAAAGCTCTTGTATCTAGGTGGTAGGGATTGAAGAACTCTATCAGTGACAGCCTCTGGTCGGAGCTCAACTCCCAACTCAGATAGATGGTTGTAGTACCCAGGCATTCTCAGTATATGCTCACTGACAGACCCGTTCTCCTCCATCTTGCATGCATAGAATTTATTGGAGTTCTCATACCTCTTGATGCGGGCATTATTCTCAAAGATAAACTTCAACTCCTGGAACATCTCATATGCTCCATGACGTTCGAAATGCCTTTGAAGTCCTGGTTCTAAGCCATACAACATGGCACACTGAACTATTGAGTAGTCATCAATACACGACTTCTAGGCATTCACAACATCGACAGTTGCTGGAGGGGGTGGCGCACCAAGTGGTGAATCAATGACATAAGCCATTTGGGCATCCATGAGGATAATCCTAAGATTATGGGCCCAGTCCACAAAATTACTTCCATCATCTTTCAGCTTGACTTCCTCTAGGACCGCATTGAAATTCAGGGGAGCTACTACGTGAGCCTTTGATCTACAACATAAATTTGCAAACGCAACTTTAGATTCTTGTTCATGATAGTTATTACCTAAGAACACCCACTCAAATTAACATCCCTCCGATTGTCCGAGTATAACATGATCCACATTCACCAACCCAAGTCTGATCATCACGTGAGATGAGGTGGTTTCAATGGTGAACATCTCCATGTTGATCATATCTACTATATGACTCGTGTTTGACCTTTCAATCTCTTGTGTTCCGAGGCCATGTCTGTACATGCTAGGCTCGTCAAGTTTAACCCAAGTGTTCCGCATGTGCAAACTAGCTTGCACCCATTGTATGTGAACTTAGAGTCTATCACACCCGATCATCACGTGGTGCTTCATAACGGCGAACTTTCGCAACGGTGCACACTTGGGGAGAACACAATTTTATCTTGAAATTTTACTGAGGGATCACCTTATAATGCTCCCGTCGTCCTAAGCAAAATAAGATGGATAAAAGGATTAGCATCAGATGCAAATCATAAGTGACATGATATGGCCATCAACTTGTGCTTTTGATCTCCATCTCCAAAGCACCAGCATGAGCTCCATCATCACTGGCATGACACCATGATCTCCGTAATCATAATCTCCATCATCGTGTCACCATCGGGGTTGTCACGCCAACTATGCTTCTACTACTATTGCTACCGCTTACCGATAAAGTAAAGCATTGCATAGCATTTAATGATTGACACACATGTCATATAATAATTAAAGACAACCCTATGGCTCCTACCGGTTGTTGTATTCATCAACGTGCAAGTCGTGATAAACTATTACAAAACATGATCATCTGATACATAAAATATATCTCATCATGTCTTTGGCCATGTCATATCACAACATACCCTACAAAAACAAGTTAGACATCCTCTAATTGTTGTTGCATGTTTTACGTGGCTGTTATGGGTATCTAGCAAGACTGATTCCTACCTACGCAAAGCCACAACGGTGATATGCAAGTTGCTATTTAACCTTTTACAAGGACCACCTTTGTCAAATCTGATTCAACTAAGGTGGGAGAGACAAAAACCCGCCAGCCATCTTTTGCAACAAAGTCACATGTCAGTCGATGGAATCTGTCTCATGTACGTGGACATGTAAAGTTGGTCCGGGCCGCTTCATCCCACTTTACTGCCGAATTAAGAAAAGAAAAAGGAAGGAAGCAATCTGAATATCAACGCCCACAAACTGCTTTGTGTTCTACCCGTGATGTCATCTACTCATAGACCTAGCTCTGATACCAGTGTTGGGGAATGTTGCATGGGAAACAATAAATTTCCTATGCTCACAAAGATCAATCTAGGAGATGAACATCTACGAGAGGAGAGATTCAATCTACATACCCTTATAGATCGCAAAGCGGAAGCATTAAGAAACACGGTTGATTTAGTCGAATGTCTTCGTGACCCAATCACGATCTGTCACGCGATTCCCGATCCAAGTGCCGAACGGACGGCACCTCCGCATTCAACACACGTATGGTTGATGACACCTTCACCTCCTTGATCTAGCGAGCGATGGTGAAGCAGTAGCTTGATTCCTCCGGCAGCACGACGGCGTGGTAGTGGCGGCGGTGGTGGAATCTCAGCAGAACTTTGCTAAGTGCTACAGAGAGGAAGAAGGCTATGAGCGAGATGGAGGGCAGCGCGGTTGCATAGATGGGTACGGCTGCCCTCCCTCTACCCCTCTATATATAGGGGGAAGGGGGAAGGAGGAGGCACCCTAGGGTTTCCCTAGGGGGCCTACGGCCACAAGGGGCAACCCTAGATGGTTTTTGGGTGGCCCCCTAGGAGGCTTGGCCCCCAAGGCAAAAGGGTTTGGCAGCCCTAGGGAGACCAACTCCTCCCGAGGCAAGCCCCTGCTCCTGCTCGACCCTACCGTCCATCGCACCACCGGCAACCAGCTCCTCAGAGCAGAGCTCCTCCTTCGCCACCTCGTTGTCCTCTGTCGCCAGTGCGCCAAGCCCCGATGACCAGCAGGTCCCCAGCGCCACCCTCCTTCCCGGCCTCCTCTGCTATCTGCACTCAATCACCGCTCTCTTATGTACATGTCTCCCCCGTCATGGACAGGTACTGCCAAGCCGCCGCCGCTGGAAGCGGAGCTCCGCGACGCCGGCCAGATCCGACGCCCTAGAGACCCACGACCCCATCGGACCTTGTTTGTCAGTGTACAAAAGTAGGGGCCCTTCTGTACCCCTTTACTTGCGCATGGGCAGTCGTAGCCACACCTGCGGCCGAGCTCGGCAGGGCAGAGGGAGCAAAGATACAAGGTTGTCGAGGCAGCACCCAAGCCAGACGCATAAAGAGTGAAGAGACAAGATGGGCTTCCCCTGGCAAGAGCCTTGCTGAGACGGCCTACATAGCCCCGGCAAGAGCCTTGCCGGGGCGACTTGCCCAACACCAGTAGGACCGCCACCCTTGAGCCTGAGAGTCATGATGCTATCGACAGCTTCAAGACCAAGGCTCGGGAGTGCCCTCGTGGTGACATGCAGATCTTGGTGAAAACCAAAGGCTTGCGAGCCTAGATGAGAACCAGAAGACGAAGACCCCCAGCAAGATCTTGTCGGCGACAACCGAAGTCCCCCGGCAAGACCCTTGCCGGGGACGCTCGCAAGCCCCCGGCAAGACCCTTGTCGGGGACGCCCACGAGATCCCGGCAAGGGCCTTGCCGGGGGTGTCTACGGAGCCAAAGCCAGGCCCGCACTTACCAAAGCTTCGCTGCCCCGCGCCCGTTCTGACGTGGCGACCAGCCTACCAACTAGGCACACACTTGCATGGTAGCATGCAACTTCTAGGCTAACCAACCAAGCACCTGCATGGTGGCATGCAGATCTTCATGAAGACCCTGCCACCGCACTAGCTCAGCAGCCAGCCAGCGTGGCGCTGCATGCCTCGTCACTTTGGACGCGCGTCAAAGCAAGGCGAGGCGGCGATGGATGGGACGAGCTCCTTTACCATCCGCGATAAAGCAAGAAGACACATAGGCAGCACATTAAATGCGTTTGTCCTGGGATGTCAGGAGATATACTTGTACGCTATACATACTTTCCACCTCATGTGTGCCACTATGGCAACCCCTTTGACATATAAAAGGAGGCCCAAGGGGTACTGGGGAGGGATTCGGACTTTTTGGACTGGGCATGCACCGCAGCTAGATCAAGAACTCAAGAACACTAAATACACACAAAGCAGGACTAGGGTTTTATGCATAGCTTGCGGCCCGAACCTGGGTAAAAATCCCACCGAGTTGATCATCTAGACCCGCTCTTTGCGCAGCCCCACGCCCCGCAACCGTAGAAGGGATTCCGTCGAGGGATCCCATAGGTGTCGTTCCAGAACCCTGACATCTTTGGTGCACCAGGTAGGGGGTCGCTGAGGCTGCGAAAATCTGGTTTTGAAGCCGACTCATCAACTCCTCTGTCGCGATGGCTCGAGAGAAGAAGGCGACGTAGATCAGCCATGCTCTGGTCCCACCGGCTAGGCGAGGCGGTGCTATCCGCAGCCGCAACAACCATCCGCGTGGCGACAAAAAGTTAAGTCACGCAAAACTTTGAGCAATTTTTATTTTTAGAGGGTTATCTTCCTCGAAAGATCTTGCTCTAAGGGAAACCTGCTTGCAAGGGAACCCTTCCACTATTGGCAATGCCCCTGTTCCATTTCGAGTCTGCTCAATAGATCAGGCGGCTGCGCTGAGAATGGCAAGGTGATTTGCCTGGCAGCAAGCGCCCCTTGGAAGGCTGCTAAGGATCTGTTACTCAAAGCGCCACAACACGGGTTTACGCGCTGGCAAACCTGTCTAACTAGGCGTAGGGTGTGTACACACAAAGAAAGATCAAACAAGAAGATAGCATGCTTCATTTCAAAGTAATGCAGATTTATATTACATCAATGATTGCCGGAGTTCTAAGTTAAGATGAAAATTGTCTTGGGCATGAACCCGCAACGACAAGGAGAAACGAGGTGACTAGTCCCGGCACTGGCCCTCCACCCTCTGGACTCCGTCGACGCAGCTGATGATGGGCTCGATGAGCTCTTCGAGCGCCATGGGGTGCTCTCAAGCGCGTTGGCGAAGTCGATGTTGGGGTTCCAGAACGCCACCTTAGTGAGCACCTTGGTCAGGGCACCCCGGCAAAGCCTCCGGGACTCAATGGCCAGATAGGTCGCTCGGTTGGAGTGCAGCCGTTCCACAGCATCGAGGACGCCCTCGAAGAACAAGGTCAGCCTGGCGTTGGGGCTCACATTCGGCTCCTGGGAGTACCTGACATCCGGCATGCCCATGACGACTAGCTGCGCAGTGAGCCTCTTGACAATGTCGGTGAGATGGCTGATCCAGAGATTTATGCTGCCCGCATATTCTTTATGGGCGGCGGCGTCATCGCTCCGCAGCTGCTTCTCGGTCTCCAGAGCCTTGATCAGGGTCTCCTCCCGGGGCGTGACCTCTGAAAGCTGCCCCTCCAAAGCGCCCAGTTGCAGCTTCAGATCGTTAATGGAGCTGTTGGCCTCGGAGAGCAGCTTCATCTGGTCAGAGACGGTGACCTGTGAATCCGGCAGAGAGCAGTTGGCCGTGTCCCTCTCCTCCGTCAGCCCTGAGACTTTCTTCTTCAGCTCCTCCCGCTCCAGCTCCAACTTCTCCACCTTGCCGACATGGTCCAGGGCTAGAGCATTGATTGCCTCGTTGTGCCCCTGCTCTAGCTCCTGGGTCCGCTGCGCGATGATCTTCTCGATCTCCTCGTCCTTGCCACGGAGCGTGGCGGCAAGCTCCTGCTCGCGGGCGACGAGGTCTTCCTCCTGGGTGTTCAGCAGAGCTTGCTGCTGCACTCGGGCAGCTTCGTCCTTGGCGGCTTGATCCTCTGCCGCCTCCTGGGCCTTCTCGACCTCAGCCTGCTTCAGGATGAGCTCTCACTTGCGCTCATCTAGCTCACCCTGGGCAGCCCTCAGCTCTTCCTGGGCCTCTCCAAACCAGACCTGCGTCTGAGCGACGCGCTCCTCAAAATCTGCTTCTGCCTTGTCCACCGCTGCCATCCTGGATTTCACCTTGTCTTGGCGGGCACGGTGGAGTGCCTGGAGCTTCTGGAAGTTGGCGCTCATGGCCCTGAGACGCTGCTCCTCTTCGGAACCGCTGCCGTCGGCTCGGCTCATCGACAACCTGGACCCCGGCGGTGGCGAGCGCCTCATCATCAAACACCTCCCATTCAGCCGGCGCCCTGGCGCTTGCCGTCCCGGGGAGGTGGACGAACAAGTCGTCACCCACCTTCAAGTATTTGCCCGAGGCGGGGGCTGCAGGGGAGGAAGGTAGGTCGTTGGCAATCCCCTCCCCGGCAGGCTCCTTCGTGGCCTCCTTGGCAGTGGCCTTGCCGGCCTCCCCGGCAGGCTCCTTGGTGGCCTCCTCGGCGGCACCCTTGCCGGCCTCCTCGGCAGCAGACTTGGCGGCTTCATAAGGCGCAATCTTGGTAGCCTCGGCTTCGGTGTCCTTGGCGACCCCCTCGATGACGGTGTCGATATCCTCCTGGTCCATCGAGGGAGGGTCTGGAAACCAGAAGGGAGGACGAAGCAGGGCCAAAATCAAAACTCAGAACAAAGAACGGGAAGAAAGCAGAGACAGGAGGCGGGCCACTTACCCGTGTCGGGCTAAGAAGAAGTGGTTCCCTCCCCGCCAACGTTCATGGCCGGGATGGAGCCTCCAGCACCCATGCTTGCCTCCTCCATGTGTGTGGGCTCGGTTGATGGGGGCGACGTGTCGGGGGTGGCCCTTAGTGGCTCCTCCTATTGCCGCTCTTCTCCTGCAAACCTGGCAAGGGTTAGCACCAAGGATTCACGCCCCAACGCATGTCGATGGGGAGTGAGTAATGAACTCACACTGGGGGCTGAAGCGGGGGCTGCGCCGAGGGCTGGTGTCCGAGCTGATCAGCACCAGCTCCGGCGTGCGCGGGGTGCTCGCCGGGGGCTTGTCGCCCATCGAAGCCCTGGCCCTCTTCGCCACCCTCTGGGCCAGCGTCTCCATGTCGCTGCAAAGACAAGATCAAGTCAGGAAAGATGGCGCAGGCTAAGGATCGGAAATGATGAAGAGCGATACGCTTACTCGTCCTCCTCTGCTTGCATCCTCTTCCTCTTCTGGCTATAGGACCCAAGGTCGAAGTCAGCATCTGGGGCGGCGTCCACGGGGGGAGGGGAAGGCGAAGGCGTCCTGCGCCGCTTGGATGAGGAAGAAGTGGCAGACGTGGCCTTCTTTGCTGTTGCAGCCCTCATCTCGCGCGCGGGCTGCGCCTGGGCCTGTTGCCGCTGCGTGGTCCTACCGGGCCGGACCGGCTCTCCGGAGCTAGCTAGTTGTAGGACATGTTTTATCTCCGGGGCCGGGGGGTCCTCCGCCTCGGTCTTCTCTTCAGTCGACTCCTCGGCCGCGTCTTCGACAAGGGGGGCCCCAGCGCCGGCGTTGCTGGATCCCCCGGCAGCTCCCGTCCACTCGGCGAAGTTCTTCTCCTCTAGGCCATGTCGGCCTCGTCCTACACGGTGCCGAGGCTGCCGGCCTCCTCAGCAAGCGCTGCCTCCTCTGCCCGGGCGGCGATGTACTCTAGCTCCTCTGCGGTGGTGTCACGGATGAGCTACGACTCGTCACAAACATACCTCTCCGACAAGTTGTCGAAGAATTCCTGCACCAGCTCTACTTCTGGCTCGTCCCAAGTTGGGTCGAGGTCGTGCGCGTTGAAGACCGGCATCATGGCGATGATGGTGGTCTGGCAACCACCTCTCCTGGCAACCCAAATAGAGACCTGCCAACCTTGCCAGCCTTGCTGGTCCTCTCGGCCCTGCCGCCCTCGTCGACCTTGAGATGAAAAAGCCTCCGGCAGAGGTGGGCGTGCTGCAGCACTATGAAGTTGTGGTTCAGACCGAGACGGTGCCTCATGATGTCGGCCACATTCCTAAAGTCCCAGGCCGGCCTCCCCTTAATGTGCAGCGGAGCAATCCGACGATGGATGAAATCAGCCCCAATCATCTCGATAGTGAGCCCGGCCGAGGTGAAACGATGGATCCTGGTGGTGGCGACCGTGAGCTTCTTGTCGTCGGCGTCGACATCGCTCCAGTCCTTCCTGTGGACTGATGGCTTTCGCCGGACCCGACAGAACTCCTACGGATCCTCCTCCACAATCCAGCACCACTGGCCCCGCCACTCTTCCCACCTCTCCTTCTGGGCGCCCTCCGGGTACGTGCCCTTGCTATGGGTCCTCGGGGTCCAGGTGACCCAGCCAGAGATGACGCCCCCTAGCTGGATGTGAGGGGTGAAGTAGTGGCGGAAGAGCGCCGTGCTAGGATGCACTTTGGCAAAGCCCTCACAAAGGTGGGCAAAGAAGGCGTTCAGCGTAAAATCCAGAAGATGGAAGCCGAAGGTGTGCATGATGTCGTTGAAGAAATCGGAGAAAGGGGGCAAAGCCCACAGGAGAAGTAATCAACGAAGAAGGGGTGCCGATTTGGGCCGTCCTTGGCAAAGGCGGCGGGGATGATGCGCGTGGCGGGGTGCCCTGACGTCTCCGTCCCCCATAGGGGCCTAAACTTTTCCTTGAGGGTGAGCGCGTCGACCATCGAGGTGAAGAGGGCGCATTCCATCCGCATCTCCAAAAACTCACTCTTCGGTGCCTCCTTCGCCCCGGCGTCCTTGGCCGCTCCCTTGCCCTTGCCTGTCTTAGGCGCCATCGTGGTTGGGAAGGGGTAAGGGGTCGAGAGCAATCGGGGCGCGGTGGCAGCGACGGCGAGCGGAGGGGAAAGCTTCGGTTCGCGCTTGGAGAAGAAGAGGGGAACGGTGGTTCCGGGATTAGAAAGGGCGCAGAGAGTAAATGAGCAGCGCCCCTGCAATTTTCCCTTTTTTTATGGGGAAGACGTGGCCTGCCTCTTTACTATTCATCGTGGAGTGTGCTACCTCTTGAGCATGCATTGGTTTTCCCTTGAAGAGGAATGGGTGATGTAGCAAAGTAGCATAAGTATTTCCTTCAGTTTTTTAGAATCAATGTATCAATCCAGTAGGAGACAACACACAAGTCACCTAGTACCTGCACAAACAATCAAGAACCTCGCAACCAACGCGATAAAGGGGTTGTCAATCCCTTCACGGTCACTTGCAAAAGTGAGATCTGATAGAGATAGTAAGATAAATATTTTTGGTATTTTGTTGTATAGATTGGAAAGTAAAGATTGCAAAATAGTAAATGAGATGCGATAATAAAAGAGATGCAATATAATAAGAAAGAGACCCGAGGGCCATAGGTTTCACTAGTGGCTTCTCTCATGATAGCATGTATTACGGTGGGTGAACAAATTACTATCGAGCAATTGATAGAAAAGTGCATAGTTATGTAGATATATAAGGCAATGATCACGAATATAGGCATCACGTCTGTATCAAGTAGATCGAAACGATTCTGCATCTACTAATATTACTCCACACATCGACCGCTATCCAGCATGCATCTAGAGTATTAACTTCATAAGAACAGAGTAACACATTAAGCAAGATGACATGATGTGGAGGGATAAACTCAAGCAATATGACATAAACCCCGTCTATTTAGCCTCGATGGCAACAATACAATACGTGCCTTGCTGCCCCTATTGTCACTGGGAAAGGACACCGCAAGATTGAACCCAAAGCTAAGCACTTCTCCCATTGCAAGAAAGATCAATCTAGTAGGCCAAACTAAACCGATAATTCAAAGAGACTTGCAAAGATATCAAATCATGCATATAAGAATTCAGAGAAGAACCAAATAATATTCATAGATAATCAAGTTCACAAACCCACAATTCATCGGATCTCGTCAAACACATAGCAAAAGAGTATTACATCAAATAGACCTCCAAGAACATCGAGTAGAACTTTGTATTGAAGATCAAAGAGAGAGAAGAAGCCATCTAGCTAATAACTATGGACCCGAAGGTCTGTGGTAAACTACTCACGCTTCATCGGAGAGGCTATGGTGTTGATGTAGAAGCCCTCCGTGATCGATTCCCCCTCTGGCAGATCGCCGGAAAAGGCCCCAAGATGGGATCTCACGGGTATAGAAGGTTGCGGCGATGGAAAAGTGGTTTCGTGGCTCCCCCTGATGTTTCTAGGGTATAAGGGTATATATAGGCGAAAGAAGTACGTCGATGGAGCTCCGTGCGGCCCACGAGGGTGGGGGCGCGCCTACCCCCCTGGACGCGCCCTCCTGCCTCGTGGCCGCCTCATGGAGTTCTAGATTGTGGCATGAATGTTCAGATCCGAATGATTCAAGACAAAAGTTTAATATTGACATAAAAATAATAATACTTCAAGCATATTACAAAGTAATTATGTCCTCTCAAAATAATATGGCCAAAGAAAGTTCATCCCTACAAAATCATATAGTTTGGTCATGCTCCATCTTCGTCGCACAAAATACTCAAATCATGCACAACCCCAATGACAAGCCAAGCAATTGTTTCATACTTTAGTAATATCGAACCTTTTCAACTTTCACACAATACATGAGCGTGAGCCATGGACATAGCACTATAGGTGGTATAGAGTGGTGGTTGTGGAGAAGATAAAAAGGAGAAAGATGGTCTCACATCAACTAGGCGTATCAATGGGTTATGGAGATGCCCATCAATAGATGTCAATGTGAGTGAGTAGGGATTGCCATGCAACGGATGCACTAGAGCTATAAATGTATGAAAGCTCAACAAAAGAAACTAAGTGGGTGTGCATCCAACTTGCTTGCTCACGAAGACCTAGGGCATTTAAGGAAGCCCATCATCGGAATATACAAGCCAAGTTATATAATGAAAATTTCCCACTAGTTTATGAGAGTGACAGAATAAGAGACTCTCTATCATGAAGATCATGGTGCTACTTTGAAGCACAAGTGTGAAAAAAGGATAGTAGCATTGTCCCTTCTCTCTTTTTCTCTCATTTTTTTTCTTTTTTTCTTTTTTTTTGGGCCTTCCCTTTTTTTATTTGGCCTTTCTCTCTTTTTTTCTCCTCACATGGGACAATGCTCTAATAATGATGATAATCACACTTCTATCTATTTACAACTCAAAGATTACAATTCGATACTTAGAACAAAAATATGACTCTATATGCGTGCCTCTGGCGGTGTACCGGGATGTGCAATGAATCAAGAGTGACATGTATGGAAAAAATTATGAATGGTGGCTTTGCCACAAATACGATGTCAACTACATGATCATGCAAGGCAATATGACAATGATGGATCGTGTCATAATAAATGGAACGATGGACCGTTGCATGGCAATATATCTCGGAATGGCTATGGAAATGCCATAATAGGTAGGTATGGTGGCTGTTTTGAGGAAGGTAAATGGTGGGTTTATGGTACTGGCGAAAGTTGTGCGGTACTAGAGAGGCTAGCAATGGTGGAATGGTGAGAGTGCGTATAATCCATGGACTCAACATTAGTCATAAAGAACTCACATACTTATTGCAAAAATCTACAAGTCATCAAAAACCAAGCACTACGCACATGCTCCTAGGGGGATAGATTGGTAGGAAAAGACCGTCGCTCGTCCCCGACCGCCACTCATAAGGAAGATAATCAAAGAAATACCTCATGCTTCAAATTTGTTACACAATGGTTACCATACGTGCAGGCTACGGGACTTGCAGACCTCAACACAAGTATTTCTCAAATTCAAAATTACTCAATAATCATGACTCTAATATCACCATCCTTATGTCTCAAAACAATCATCAAGTATCAAACTTCTCCTACTATTCAACGCACTTTATATGAAAGTTTTTTTATACCCATCTTGGATGCCCATCATATTAGGACTAATTTTATAACCAAAGCAAATTACCATGCTTTTCTAAAAGACTCTCAAAATAATATAAGTGAAGCATGAGAGATCAATAATTTATATAAAATAAAACCACCATCGTGCTCTAAAAAGATATAAGTGAAGCACTAGAGCTAAATTGTATAGCTCAAAAGATATAAGTGAAGCACAAAGAGTATTCTAATAAATTCTGATTCATGGGTGTCTCTCCCAAAAGGTGTGTACAACAACGATGATTGTGGTAAACTAAAAAGCAAAGACTCAAATCATACAAGATGCTACAAGCAAAACATATATCATGTGGTGAATAAAAATATAGCCTCACGTAAAGTTATCGATAGACGAAGATGAAAGAGGGGATACCTTCCGGGGCATCCCCAAGCTTAGGCTTTTGGTTGTCCTTGAATTTTACCTTGGGGTGCCTTAGGCATCCCCAAGCTTAGGCTCTTGCCACTCCTTGTTCCAAAATCCTTCAAATCTTTACCCAAAAACTTGAAAACTTCACAACACAAAACTCAACAGAAAATCTCGTGAGCTTCGTTAGTATAAGAAAATAAACCACCACTTTAAGGTACCGTAATTAACTCATTATTTATTTATATTGGTGTTAAACCTACTGTATTCCAACTTCTCTATGGTTCATACCCCCCTGATACTAGCCATAGATTCATCAAAATAAGCAAACAACACGCGAAAAACAGAATCTGTCAAAAACAGAACAGTCTGTAGCAATCAGAAGGTTCCGAATACTTCTGCCACTCCAAAAATTCTGAGAAATTAGAACGACCAGGAAAATTTGTATATTGATCTACTGTAGTTGGAATTGGTATTTTATCGCTCTTTGGTAAAAATGAAAATTATTTTTGTGAGTGCATACTTTATGTTTTTATCAGCAAGATCAAACAACAATCACCCAAGAAGATCCTAAAGGCTTTACTTGGCACAAACACTAATTAAAACATAAAAAAACACAATCATAACAGAGGCTAGATAAATTATTTATTACTAAACAGGAACAAAAAGTAAAGAACAAAAATAAAATTGGGTTGCCTCCCAACAAGCGCTATCGTTTAACGCCCCTAGCTAGGCATAAAAGCAAGAATAGATCTAGGTATTGTCATCTTTGGTATGCAATTCTTCAATTGAACACTTATAACCCTTAGGAGGCTCTTTGTTTTTGCTAATGATCAAACTCCTAGGTAGGAAATCAAGAAATTTATTTGTAGCAAAAGGTTCCTTAATGATATATAAAAAGTTGGGGTGAACACTTATTGATTTGAGGTCTTCATTTTCCTTACTATAAGATTCACCCTTATTTTTAGGAACATAGATAAACTTGGCAACTTTGGTAGGAGGAGGATTTGAGGTATTTTTAACAGCAGAGAAAGCGGACCCCAAGTTGGTAAGAATATCTTCGAGTTTATCAATTCTACTGGAATCTTGATCTATCTTCTCATTAACTACGGGTTTCTTTTCCTTAAGATTTTTCAGAGTAACTCTTACCTTACATCCATATTGAGTAATTTGGTTGTGGATCTTTTTATCCAAATTTTCAATTAACTCTACAATGGCATTTTATTTTCAACAATATCAAGCCTTTGCATCACATGTTCCAAAGTTAAAATAGTTCCATTGACCAAAAGAGGTGGTGGGCCTAACAAATCTACCATAGCATTATAAGAATCAAAAGTATGGCTTCCAAAGAAATTCCCTCCAGTAATGGTGTCAAGAACATATCTATACCAAGGAGTGATGCCTACGTAAAAATTGCGAAGAAGAACGGAAGTAGATTGCTTTTTAGTAGATCTATTTTGAGCATTGCAAATTATATACCAAGCATCTTTTAGGTTTTCTCCCTCCCTTTGTTTAAAATTAAGAACTTCATTATCAGGAGTATTAACAATGATAGAAGAACTAGCTATGAAGGCGAAACAAACGATCTAGCACACAGACGCACAAGACGCAAGCAAAAATAGATGAAAGGAAGAGGGGCAAATAAAATGGCAAAGGTGAAGTGGGGGAGAGGAAAAGGAGAGGCGAATGGCAGATAATGTAATGCGAGGGAGAAGAGTTTATGATGGGTACTTGGTATGTCTTGAATTGGTGTAGATCTCCCCGGCATTAGCGCCATAAATCCTTCTTGCTACCTCTTGAGCATGCGTTGGTTTTCCCTTGAAGAGGAAAGGGTGAGGCAGCAAAGTAGCGTAAGTATTTCCCTCAGTTTTTGAGAACCAAGGTATCAATCCAGTAGGAGACAAGCCAAAACTCACCTAGTACCTGCACAAACAATCAAGAACCTCGCAACCAACGCGATAAAGGGGTCGCCAATCCCTTCATAGTCACTTGCGAAAGTGAGATCTGATAGAGATAGTAAGATAAATATTTTTGGTATTTTGTTGTATAGATTGGAAAGTAAAGATTGCAAAATAGTAAACGAGATGCAATAATAAAAGAGCTGTATTATAATAAGAAAGATACCCGGGGGCCATAGGTTTCACTAGTGGCTTCTCTCATGACAGCATGTATTACGGTGGGTGAACAAATTACTGCCGAGCAATTGATAGAAAAGTGCATAGTTATGAATATATCTAAGGAAATGATCATGAATATAGGCATCACATCCATGTCAAGTAGATCGAAACGATTTTGCATCTACTACTATTACTCCACACATCAACCGCTATCCAGCATGCATCTAGAGTATTAAGTTCATAAGAATGGAGTAAAACATTAAGGAAGATGACATGATGTAGAGGGATAAACTCAAGCAATATGACATAAACCCCATCTTTTTTATCCTCGATGGCAACAATACAATACGTGCCTTGCTGCCCCTACTGTCACTGGGAAAGGACACCGCAAGATTGAACCCAAAGCTAAGCACTTCTCCCATTGCAAGAAAGATCAATCTAGTAGGCCAAACTAAACCGATAATTCGAAGAGACTTGCAAAGATATCAAATCATGCATATAAGAATTCATAGAAGAACCAAATAATATTCATGGATAATCAAGTTCATAAACCCACAATTCATCGGATCTCGGCAAACACACCACAAAAGAGTATTACATTGAATAGATCTCTAAGAACGTTGAGGAGAACTTTGTATCAAAGAGAGAGAAGAAGCCATCTAGCTAATAACTATGGACCCGAAGGTCTGTGGTAAACTACCCATGCTTCATCGAAGAGGCTATGGTGTTGATGTAGAAGCCCTCTGTGATCGATTCCCCCTCCGACAGATCGCCGGAAAAGGCCCCAAGATGGGATCTAACGGGTACAGAAGGTTGCGGCGGTGGAAAAGTTGTTTCGTGGCTCCCCCTGATGTTTCTAGGGTATAAGGGTATATATAGGCGAAAGAAGTACGTCGGTGGAGCTCCATGGGGCCCACGAGGGTGGGGGTGCGCCTACCGCCCCTGGGCACGCCCTGCTGCCTCGTGGCCACCTCATGGAGTTCCATACTTCCACTCCAAGTCTCCTTGTTTGCTTTCAGTCCAATGTCCAAGAAAGATCATTCCATTTGGTATTCCTTTTCTGCGAAACACTGAAATAGGCAAAAAAAAATAGAAACTCGCACTGGGCCTCCGGTTAATAGGTTAGTCCCAAAAATAATATAAAACAGCATATTAAAGCCCATTAAACATCCAAAATAGATAATATAATAGCATGGAACAATCAAAAATTATAGATACATTGGAGACGTATTAGGGTGACGCAAGCATGCTGCGGTCATCCCACGCACGACCCCCACATCACAAACTCAATGCGGGTCGTGGGGAAGCGCAACTAGCGAAAGAGTTACCGCAGTAAAAACTCTGCCACGCATGCCCACGCACTGTTCTTGGCCTTGCCCAACAACGCTCCGTGCTTTTGTGTGGCCCCGGCCCGGGGACTCCTGTCGATGTACAAAAGTAGGGGCCCTTCTGTACCCCTTTACTTGTGCAGGGCAGTCATAGCCACACCTGCGGCCGGGCTCGGTAGCGCAGAGGGAGCAAAGATACAAGGCTGCTGAGGGAGCACCCAAGCCAGAATCATAAAGAGGGAAGAGACAAGATGGGCTTCCCCCGGCAAGAGCATTGCCGATACGACCTACATGGCGCGGGCAAGAGCCTTGTCGGGGCGACTTTCCCAACACCAGCAGGACCGCCACCCTTGAGCCTGAGAGTCATAACGCTGTCGACAACGTCAAGACCAAGGCTCGGGAGTGCCCTGCGTGGTGACATGCAGATCTTGGTGAAAACCAAAGGCCTGCGAGACTAGATGAGAACCATAAGACGAAGACCCCCGGCAAGATCTTGTCGAGGACGACCGAAGACCCCCGGCAAGACCCTTGCCGGGGATGCTCACAAGCCCCCGACAAGACCCTTTCCGGGGACACCCAGGAGATCCCGGCAAGGGCCTTGTCGGGGGCATCTACGGAGCCAAAGCCAGGCCCGCACTTACCAAAGCTTCGCTGCACCGCGCCCGTTCTGACGTGGTGACCAGCCTACCAACTAGGCACACACTTGCGTGGCAGCATGCAGCTTCTAGGCCAACTAGCCAAGTACCTGCGTGATGGCATGCAGATCTTCGTGAAGACCCTGCCACCACACCAGCTCAGCAGCCAGCCAGTGTGGCGCTGCATGCCTCGTCACCTTGGACGCGCGTCGAAGCAAGGCGAGGAGGCGATGGACGGGACGAGCTCCTTTACCATCCCCGATAAAGCAAGAGGACACATAGGCGGCGCATTAAATGAGTTTGTCCTGGGATGTCATGAGATAAACTTGTACATTGTACATACTTTCCACCTCCTGTGTGCCACTGTGGCAACCCCTTTGACATATAAAAGGAGGCCCAAGGCGTATGGTGGAGGGATTCAGACTTTTTGGACTGGGCATGCACCGTAGCTAGTTCAAGAACTCAAGAACACTAAATACACACAAAGCAGGACTAGGGTTTTATGCATCGCTTGCGGCCCGAACCTGGGTAAAAATCCCATCGAGTTGATCTTCTAGACCCGCTCTTTGCGCATCCCCACGCCCCGCAACCGTAGAAGGGATTCCATCAAGGGATCCCATAGGTGTTGTTCCAGAACCCCGACATGCTTCCTTTGTGTTTCAGCGCTGGCGCCTGCATCCCGCTCGAACGGATCAACGAGCCTGCTCGTCCCGCGTTGACCCGCTGCGGCTGCTTCGCATCCGCGACCCAGCCTCCTCCAGCCCAGATCCAGCCTAGCCGCAAGCTCCTGTTGCCCAGCATCACTAACGGGCCGAAGCCCATGGGTGAGCTGACCCCAGAGCCCCTCCTTCTTTTATTACTGTTGGGCCAGCCTGCCAGATTCGGCCCGATTCGTGTTTTTTTCCCACGGAACGATTTAGCAACTTTTCCAGAGAGTGCTAGTTTTACAGAATAGTCCCTCATGTTCATGCATATAATAATCAATCATCCGTGCATCATATGTAAAAACATTGTATATGTAAAATGCTTAGATTTACGTGTAGATAATAATATCTAACTTTCATCCATGTTAAAAATGGTTAAGATGATGTTTGCTTATAATTCACATAATTGTCATGTTAAAATGATTTAATTCATAACAAATTAACCGTAGCTCAGATTTAAATAAACTTTATATGTAAATGGGGTGGAATATGCATAGTTTAACATGGTGCACTTACTTTGCATGTTTAACAACTCCAAAATTGTGTATAGGGCAGAACAGTACCATATCGAAAATATGCACATGGGGATTTTCCGGACTTGTTGTTTGTTGTTCCCGCCTCATTTAAACTTGCCTAGATGTGTAGTTTACATATGCTTCACCTCTTGCCATGTTTAACAACATTTAATATTGTTGAGTACCTTACCAGGAGTGAACTAAATAAATGAATGTGGTGTCTCGTCGATATGCGACTCATTGTATATGGAGCTCCACTTAACTTGTAGTGTTGTTTGTTGCATTTTGCCATGCCATGCCTCATTAAACCGGACATGCATCATACTTGGTTGTGCACCATGCCATGCCTATGCTTGCTGGTTTACCATGTTGCTTGCTTCTTTCTGGTTTGCTTCTCTCGTTAGCTTCGGTTTCATTTTGGAGTTGTGAGGATTCGTTCGACTACGTCCGTTTGTCCTCTTCACGGACTCGTTCTTCTTCCTTGCAAGATCTTAGGCAAGATGGCCATTAACCTCGATATCACTTCTATCTTTGTTTGCTAGTTGTTCGTTCTATTGCTATGTCGCGCCACCTACCACTTGTTTATCGTGCCTGCCATATTGTCATGTCAAGCCTCTAACCCACCTTCCTAGCAAACCGTTGTTTGGCTATGTTACCACTTTTGCTCAGCCCCTCTTATAGTGTTGCTAGTTGCAAGTGCAGAGCAGGTTGTTCCATGTTGGAACATGGATATGTAGGGATATCACAATATCTCCTATTTTAATTAATGCATCTATATACTTGGCAAAGGATGGAAGGCTTGGCCTTTTGCTCGGTGTTTTGTTCCACTCTTGCCTCCCTAGTTTCCGTCAGACCGGTGTTATGTTCCTTGATTTTGTGTTTCTTACGCGGTTGGGGTTATGGGACCCCCTTGACAATTTGCTTTGAATTAAACTCCTCCAGCAAGGCCCAACCTTGGTTTTACATTTGCCTAACAACCTAAGCCTTTTCCCATTGGGAGTTGCAAACCCGAGGGTCATCTTTATTTTACCCCCCCCCCATGGGGCCAGTGCTCCTCTGAGTGTTGGTCCGAACTGGGTGATGTCCGGCGCCCCCTGGGCAACTAGGGTCTCAGCCAACCCAACATCTGGCCCATCCGGTGTGCCCTGAGAATAAGATATGTGTGACTCCTATCGGGATTTGTTGGCACATCGGGCGGTCTTGCCGGTCTTGTTTTACCATTGTCGAAATGTCTTGTAACCGGGATTCCGAGATTGATCGGGTCTTTCCAGGAGAAGGAATATCCGTCATCGATCGTGAGAGCTTGTGATGAGCTAAGTTGGGACACCCCTGCAGGGTATAAACTTTCGAGAGCCGTGCCCGCGGTCATGTGGCAGATGGGAATTTGTTAATATCCAATTGTAGAGAACTTGACACTTGACTTAATTAAAATGCATCAACCGCGTGTGTAGCCGTGATGGTCTTTTTTCTGCGGAGTCCGGGAAGTGAACACGGTTTGGTTTATGTTTGAACGTAAGTAGTTCAGGATCACTTCTTGATCACTTCTAGCTTCACGACCGTTGCGTAGCTTCTCATCTTACTCTTATTATCGTATATTAGCCACCAGATTTGCTTAGCGCTTGCTGCAACTCCACCTCATTACCACATCCTACCCTTAAGCTTAAATAGTCTTGATCTCGCGGGTTTTGAGATTGTGAAGTCCTCGTGACTCACAGATACTACCAAAATAGTTGCAGGTGCCGATGATACCAGTGCAGGTGATGCTATCGAACTCAAGTGGGAGTTCGATGAGGACCTTGGTCATTACTATGTTTCGTTTCCTAATGATCAGTAGTGGAGCCCAGTTGGGACGATCGGGGATCTAGCATTTGGGTTTTATCTTCTTTTCATTTGGATTAGACCATAGTCTGTCTATGTGTGTATTTTGGATGATGTATGACTTATTTAAGTATTGTGTGATGTGGCGATTGTAAGCCAACTCTCTTTATCCCTATCTTGTTCATTACATGGGATTGTGTGAAGATGACCCTTCTTGCGACAAAACCACAATGCGGTTATGCCTCTAAGTCGTGCCTCGACACATGGGAGATATAGCCGCATCGTGGGCGTTATAGGAGCGCCCACAGACATGGGAGGTGCGGCCATCGCAGACATGGGATGCGCGGCCACAGACACTCGTAGCGCGATATGACGCGGCAGCGACGACGCCCGTGCCGCTGTGCTCACCGCCATGCCGGCGTGGAGCAACTGCCACTCCTCATCGAGATGAACTGGAGTGGCGAGTTGCTGAACCCCGCACTGGCTTGGGGCGGCAACTGGCTTCGTCGGGCCAAGTGAGGTAGGTGAAGCACCGAGCAGCCTCGCTCATATCCGAAGGGCTCAGCGGGCCACTCAGCCGGGTAGTATGCCAGAGAACGGCTCCTCGGAAGCCATATGAAGAGTGGAGAAAATGGTGAAGGAGGAGATCGGGGAGCGGTGGAGGGGTGCGATTCTTGCCCATTGTCTGGCCTCATTTAAATAGAGGGCGGACGGTAGGAGCTTGGCTAGTGTCTGGCCTCGTTTAAACTGAGGGCGGATGGGAGGAGCTCGGCCGGAGTTGCGTTTAATTCTGGCCTGCTCATGAATGGACGTGTGGCCGGAGTAGGTTTCTCGGTTCGCATGTGGGTTCAACGGAGGCGTTTGATGGAGGCGAGGAGGCGTGTTCAGCCAGGTGTGCAGCGGGCGGTGCAATACTATTCAATTTGGCAGCTACTAGTAAATCAGGACAGTTCCCAATACGGCTTTAATGCAGGCGAGGGAGAGGGTAGCGGTTCCTGAAATGTTGAACGGCCAATGATTCATCCTCCTTCAATTAGCATGTTGATGAATCCATGAGGGTAGTAATGGGAGGAGGACCAGGAAAAGAGCCAGCACGATGTGAATGCAACATAGTTTGCACTCATATAAAGGCACCCCTCCATTCCAATGCATCTACCACATCGTACGCACCTAAGCACCTACACTAAGTGCAAAAGTGCTCACTCCAGACCCATGGCGGTGATGCGCGCGAGCGGCCAGCTTCTGTGGCAGATGGTCCATGACGAAGGCCTGTAGCATGGCACCGAGGATCGTCTCCAGACGGTGTTGGCGCCCGGCTGAATCATGGCCATCATCGACGCCAGCTACGACTCTCAATTGGACAAGATGATCGTTGCCTCGCGGATGACATCGTCGTACTCCTCCAACATGCGTGCCCAGGCTCCTCATTGACTGCCACCCTAATCGGCCTCCACAGTGAGAAACTCTTTCAAGCACTGGTGGTCCTGCGACTACCCGCCGACGCAATGAAGAATGTCCACCTCGAGGTCACGCTTGCTGCTAGGCGCCTCGCCCTGTAAGAATTCATCAACCTACACATCCACGTCTACGAGGAAGTCATGTACATAGGCATCTACAAGTCCGCTAAGGACGCTACGACATTGGCCTTCGTCAACCGGCTAGAAGCCTTGGACGCCTTTGTTGAGAAGCACCTTGACCTCGCCACAAAAGCCGCCGCTCCTCAGCCGCCGTTCGGTGGCCCGACACACTGAGTCGAGGAGGAGGAGTTCGTTGATGGATGCATCTTTATTCTTGCCTCTTGTAATCACCATTGTGATCGCGTCGTCGTGGCCTTAATTCTTATTGTAGTACTATTGCATTGCCGTTCCAGTCGATAAAGCCACGTGTGATCCCTTTGCTCACATTTGGCATCAATTATATGCATCACTGTAAGTCTGTAACTAGTACTCCCTCCATCAATTTATAAGTTGTGCTTACCTTTTGCATCAACTTCGTAATTTATGTATGATGCTCCCGACCTACGAACTACTCGTAAATTCAAAAACTGAGACCGAATTTATAATTTCAAAACTACTCATGTAGCACGCCTGTCATGTTCGCAAGTTCAAAACGAGAAGCTCGAACATGTACATGAAGCTCGTACACTATTGTTTCGACCTAACAGTC
Source organism: Triticum dicoccoides (assembly GCF_002162155.2). Taxonomy (NCBI): domain Eukaryota; kingdom Viridiplantae; phylum Streptophyta; class Magnoliopsida; order Poales; family Poaceae; genus Triticum; species Triticum dicoccoides. The sequence goes on along the minus strand of NC_041392.1, from coordinate 378,517,944 downwards.
AGCCATTCATCGTCTTACTCCTTTTATCTTCTTCCTCCTCTCTTACTCTGCCCTACAGCAGCTGGTCCGGACTGGAGGCAAGCGCACGGGCACATTGACGGGAGATGGCATTCAAGAGGAAAGGAAGGAGGCGTGGGAAGGGCCCGCCGGCGGTAAGGTGCTAGGGTGGCCAGTGGCATTGACGACGGTGAGCTTGGCGGTGGCGGAGCTCGGGCTAGCGTGAGCGCCGAGTTACAGCTTGCAAGTGAGCAAGCTAAGCCGCCAAATGGCCTCACGGGAGCTCCAGCATCTTAGTACAGTGTGTGCTCCAGATAGTACCCCAGGAGTCAGGACGCGAGCACCGCGCCACCGGCTACGAGGAGTACTGCATGGTACCCATCGTGGTTTAGGAAAATCATGTGACTCTGCCACTCCCTGGAGGAGTGCGAGCTCCTGTGGGCGCTCGAGGAGTCCCATGCCAATATGCAGGTGGCGGCGGACGTGCAAGATTATCCTTCGAGCTCTCCTCCTCTTATGAAGACGGCTCCACCTCCCCTGTCGTACGTCCTCTGCCTCGGTTTTATGGAACATTAATATTTAGATTAATCATACATCTACCAAACTATGAAGGATCAAGACTAATGCAAAAAAACAACCTATGACTAACAGTCATAAATAGATGATGTGGCGGCATTGCATGCTGGAGTATATTGCAATTTATGGATTGCATGCATGACTAGCTTACATGGCTTGGTTGCATGGCTAGGAAAGGCTAGAGAAAAATAAATAGATAATGTGTTTAGAGTGCACTCCACTAAATGGGAGCATGTAAATATCTTTAGAGTGCACTCCATTTTTTCAGACGCTTAGGTGCATCAGATGTCGTGCCATGCTACAAAATGTTAGAAAAAAATATGCTCCAATGTTTTAAAAATCTATTATTATCTTGAAACTAGCCACACCCACCCCTCACCTCATCAAAACAACCCAAGGAGTATGTCTTCAGTGAAGCATAATTTATTTTTACTGATATATGTATATAAAAACTAGAGTGTTTATATTTCAAGTTTATGAACAAGTATTATTCTACCACTTTGGATGCATTACAATGCACGGGCCGGCACGTTGGTAGTAGTAAGAACCAAATTCCAAGTTTGGCACAAGTTCATACTGCAGGAGCACCACAAGGCCTAGCGCATGAGTTACATTTCCCTGTCGGGGCCCACGGGACTGAGCTTCATCGGCTTAGTGCACTTGCCTTTGTGTCAATGACATGTGGACCCTAAATGTGGCTGGCCCACATGTCATTTCATAAAAGCATAGGGGAGGTGGGACCAAGAGGGGTGAGGTGCAGGTCGGGGGATGTGTGGTGTCATGGTTTTGAGTGGTGTCGCGGGAATCTCGTGTGGTTGTGGTAGAAACTTGATGGTCGCCGCAGTTCAACCGGCCCGCATGTCATGCACACAAAGGCAGAGGAGCGGTGGGGCCTAGAGGGGTGACGCGCGCGTTAGGGAACGTGGTGCTATCGGTTGGAGCAGCGTCGTGGGAATTGCGTGTGGCAGTGGTAGAAACATGATGGTCGGTGTAGTTCAACTTCCATGGACAAGTTGTCATGTCTACTGACACATGCATTGCATACCACTCACTGCAAGGAGTAGTAGTAGAGAAAACTAGGCGGGTAAATAGTTCATTATAGTCAAGCGGACCTATATCAATGTACATAGAGTACACTTGTTCCAAAGACATGCACACCAGCGAAATAGTTCATCTATATCAATGTACACAAAGAGGAAATATAATTTTTATAAGAGAGGAAATAGTTCATCCATCTATAATGCCCTGTTGCTGGTGCAACTTCTTCTTCTTCTCATTTTTTGTGGGAGCCGGCTTCGCAACAAGCTCTTTCAACCTTGCAGCTATCTCAAAACTCACATGGGCATCGAGGGCAGCATATTTTATCCGCTCGTACGTCAAGGGATAATTCTCCCATCCAGACGACCTTAATCCCAGCGTCTCGTCACCCTTCTCAAGATTTGTTCCGAGCACAGAATTTTCTACGTCAAACAGGGATGGTGTTTTTTATCGGAATCCTCTACAAGAATTCTGGTTTCTAGGTCAGCGATGTTTTTAAAGTCAAGGTTGTACGATGCCAGCTTCTCTTTGTCCCCTTCGATGGCTGCCCCATAGAAGTATATGTCCTCCCGAGACATGAAATCGTGGAGCTCACCTGGTATGGAGGGCGCGTGTATGATGTGATACACCAAAACTTCATCTTCAAGGCACAACTGAAGGACGGCGATGTGTTGGATCTTCCCAGTGGCATGCTCTGCGTACTCTGCATCGAGACCGATGACCTTCATCTCCACCTTTTGGAGGGAGTTGGATACATTATTTATCCACTCCTGGACAACCCTTGGGTGGTCGGTGACGGTGGCAACTATGCTCAACGAGCCTTCGACCAGGACATGTTTGACGCTAAAAACCTGCATAGGGATCTCTTTCGCCATTTGGAACTGCTGGACCGAAGGGCTATGGTTTGGAGAATTAGGATTAAGATGGCTAGTCTAACTAAAGAAGATGGTTATTGAAAGGGGCTTCGGAATTACTCAAGGAGGATGTCAATCCAGTGGGTTTGAATGCAAATGAAGGAGAGGTGAAGAAGCCGAGGAAAATCGGTTCCTAATTGAGAAGTAAATGGGAGAAGTGGCATGCAGGTAGTTGATTAGACGGCTAGGTAAACCAACCTACAAAATGAAAAGGCTATGCGGGTAGCGTACTGAGGAGTGGTCCGTGTCCGTTTATGTGCCCATCCTTCTATCGCTACATGTGACACTGGTTAGTTGAGGTCACTCTTTCGAATCACCATGGCAAAAAAATTATGATTACTTTTTATTTCTGCACCCCTCCTGATAGGTGGGATCTACGCAAAACCCACTTGGGTGGATGAACAGATATACTACAAACATATCCATCTCTTTGCACACAAAATATATCTCATAGCTGGTTCGGATTGAGATTGGAGCGTGCCTGTGAGACACAACCTTTTCTGGTTAAGGAATATATGCGGTTATCCTAAAAAAGAAAAAGCCCTTCTTCACGCTTCCGCATGCACGAGAATTTGGTTCTACTCGCAATATGGATGCTACCTGGAGGATGAAGTGAACCCAGAGGCATGCTAGCACGGGAGACCTATTTCCTCTATACAGTACTACTCCGTATGTTACTACTAGTAGTAGTACAACTATGGTACACTTGATGGTCAAAATATTATTCATCCGGTCCTCACAGTGATGTGACAAGACCGTGCACCTGAGGTGACACTAGTCCAGGCTGCGTGTTCGGATTACCAAAGTCAGCCTCACCTTGTGCACTATGTAGTCATACTGTCACCGCCGCTATATAGCATGCCTCACATCATCTCTCTCTCCCCGCCTAGCACCAATCCATCTCCATCTTTGTCTTGCCGGAGATCCCGAGGTCACTCTTCATCATCTCATTTTGCCCCCGCGTGCCCTCGCCTCGCTCGCCTCCCCTGGTACCACTATTCCTCACTAGCCGCTCCAGCACCGAGAGCCTTCTCCCCGGTAAATCAAACCCCCCAAAACCCCACCTTCCAAACTCCAGCATGGCCAAACGCAAACTGCGCAGCATCATATATGAGTCGTGATTGGAGCAATCTTCCCAGTGACATCCTCGACCTTTGGTGTTTGTGTATGGATAAGTTGAGCATCGTGCGACTGACTGCATGCTCGAGGGACTTGCACATAACCATCGTCGAAGCAAGGCCTAAGCTTTTCAAGACACCCTGCTTGTTGTTATCTGGTCTTGCGAGATTTGCTCACCATGATACGGAGGCGTACATGATGCCCCTCGACTTCAATCCGACCTCCATCAGCTAAAACTTCTTTGCAGGTATGTAGTGGGTCGCCGTACATCATGCCCCTCGACTTCGATCCTCACCATCGCTCGAAACTTCTTGGAAGGTATGTACTGGGTCGGCATGAACTCCCACTAGCTGGTTGCCGTCGGAGAAGACCGGAAAAAGTTGGTGCTCGTGAACTTCTACACCTCCCATGAGATTATCCTTCCTACATTGGATTATATATGGTTTTACCGTCGCAGTCCAAGTCAACTAGATTACGTCGTCAGTTGGACGCACCTTGTTTTGCAGAAGATTGTAATCTGCCAAGTGCCCACACGATATGCGAACTACGCAGACTTCAAGCTAATTGCCTTGTTCGACCGCGGACTTGCCTATCTTTCCGCTGGTGCCTTCTTTAGCTGGAGACAACTCACCTCGCAGTGGATCCTCAAAGCTGATACACACTTCTGTGATGCTATTGAACACAATGGCATCATCTACGCGATTGACAAAGCAGATGGCACCACATATTGCTGGGACAGCGCGTGTAAGTTGTTTTCGTCTGATGTTAATGATAACGCCATGACACTATTTGAACTTTTTGTGATGATTGGCATATCCCTATTTGAGTAGAATTTAAGTAGAACTATGGCAATGTATTAGAGACGCCGTAAATCAACTATATTAGGGATGAGTTAATTCATGCGATTGTGACCATGTCATTACAACCAATTTGTACCCTTGAATAATCAAACGGTTAGGAAGATATGGATATTCTCCTAACTTTATAGTAATCTATATACTACTAAATATGAATATGTATCAATAGCCATGTTAGTTTCCTCATTTTCATGATGTAGAAACAGGTAGTGGCTTCGGATCAATAGCCATGTAGACAAACCCAGCAGGTAGTGGCTTCGGATCATGTGCCCTCCCAGCTAGCACAGGGTCATGGCGCGGGCCCCGAGGCAGACAAAGTGTTGGTTGGTGCTCAGGATAAGGATGCAGAGCCACAGGAGTTGGAACAGTTGGCGCAGATGGAGACAGGTGAGGGCAGGGATCCGGTGCGACCACCGCAGCGCTCGGGCAGAGAGACAGAGGACGCGCTGGGAGAGCCCAGGGCGCACTTGATCCGGCAGGAATCGGATCAGGCTACACAGACGGGGGTTTCCGAGGACGGCACGCGGACAGCTGGATGGGACCCGGTGTCGGATGTGATGGCCTCTGATTCCCAACCTAAGGCCAGGGTAGGGTCGGTGTTGGTGCCCGTATCTTCATCGGATACCGAGCAGGCGGGGCCCGTGGCGACCGGTTAGGAGATCGTGTTGGCTATTTCGGAGCGGGACCCACGCGGCATGCAGATGGTGGGGGCGCTTGACATGACCACGTCATGTGCCATGCAAAGGGAGGAGGACGGCCTCTCAGTCAAAGAACAAGTTGCATTGGGCAATATTAAAACTTTTTGCTCCGGACTGTTGAAAAAATTGGCTCCACCACTTCTAAAGGAGATTGAGTCCATGAAAGGTGTGCGGGCGGGACAAGACCCATTCACTCCACGGCGCAACACAAGATCGGCGGGTATAGGCAACCGCGCCAAGTCCAGAGCGTCGACGGCAGAATCTGTGCTGCTCAAAGCCCTTGGCATCGCGGAGGATGATCTCGCCGTTTCGGAGGGAGCGTTGGAGCAGCTTCGGGTCATCTTCGACTCACCACTACGTGAGCCTCAGCTCAAGGCGATAGCGGCCATATTCGGGAAGACGGTGCCGGTTGACCTCACTGGCGCCATGGAGAGCGTGATGGTCACGTAGAGTGGCCGGGCGGGTACGGACATTGGAGCTTCCCGGCTTCTATATGTCGTACACAGCTTTGGAGATGGTTTGCTGGAATGTGCGAGGGGTCAACAGTCCAGCAAAGAAGGATGCGCTTAGGGAGCTAGCGGACTCGATGAAAGTAGCCATATGGTGTATTCTAGAAACTATGCTCGTCCATGTAGACACTTACATTATCATGCGGTGCTTGGGGCCAGCTTATGATGGTTTTGCGTATCTTCCTTCGTCTGATACACATGGGGGCATTTTTATTGCGTGGGACTCCTCGAAGGTATCCATATCTAACACGGTGCTGGATACTAACTTCATCACGGGCCATGTCTCCCCTAGGGAGGGACAACCCTGGTGGCTGTCGGTGGTGTATGGACCGCAAGAGAACGAGCAAAAGATGGCCATGTTGGAGGAGCTGACAGCTAGGCGAGGCCTCTGCCCAGGGCCATGGATGGCAGTGGGAGATTTCAATATGATTCTTAATGCTTTGGACAAAAACAATTCCCTCTTAGACAGAAGAATGATGGGTTGCTTCAAGAGATTTGTCGATGACAATGCTCTCAAGGAGCTGTTCCTACATGGCAGGCGGTTCACTTGGAGCAATGAGAGAGAAAACCCCACCTTAACAAAGATCGATCGGGCCCTAGTGTCCGTGGACTGGGAGCTAGCGTACCCGGAGTGTTTGTTGCAGGCCCTATCCACCAACACATGGATCACTGTCCCTTGTTTCTAAGGATGGAAGACCAGCTGCAACCGCGGAAAAGATTCAGATTTGAGTTGTTTTGGGTGAAACTGGATGGATTTTTGGATGCGGTGCGTGATGGGTGTGCTTTTGAGGAAAGCATCACGGATCCATTTGTGAGGTTGGATGTGCTACTAAGGAACTGCGCGAAACATCTTACGGCTTGGGGACAGCGGAAAGTCGGGAACATAAAGATACAGATTGCCCTGGCAAATTTGGTTATCCTGTGTCTGGATTGTGCTCAAGAGAGACGGCTGTTGTCGGAGGGTGAACGATGGCTGCGCTGAACCCTAAAGCTCGTGGTGCTGGGTCTGGCCTTGTTAGAAAGAACTATAGCAAGGCAATGATCCCGGCTACGATGGTTACAGGAGGACGACGCCAATACCAAGTTATTCCACTTGGTGGCGAATGGGAGAAAGGCAAAAAACTTCATACCTGCGATCTCGGTGGATGGGCGCACGATAACTGATCAGGCTGGGAAGGAGGAGGCGTTCTTCGAAGCTTATAGCGAGTTACTGGGCACCTGTGCGCCTCGCGAGCACACGCTGGATCTGGAGTTTTTGGGCATCGAGCAAATAGATCTGGCTGACCAAGACTTGGTTTTCCAGGAGGATGAAATCTAGAAGGTGGTGAAGGGCATGCCCTCGGATCGTGCGCCGGGGCCGAATGGGTTTATCGGGATTTTCTTCCAGAAAGCATGGACGATCGTTAAAAGGGATGTGATTGCTGCTATGCACAAGATCTTTAGCAACAACGGGAGTGGATTTGGGAGGCTCAACCAGGCGCTGATTACTCTAATTCCAAAAAAACCGGACGCTGGCCACATCAAGGACTTTAGACCAATCTGTCTGCTACATAGCATCCCGAAGATGGCCTCGAAGCTGTTGGCAACGCGGTTACGGCCGCGAATGAGTGAATTGGTCCACGTGAACCAATCAGCTTTCATAAAGGGGAGGAATATTCACGACAACTTCTTACTTGTGAGACAGCTAGCATGGAAACTTCACAAAAGGAGGACGAAAGGAGTAATGCTCAAGTTGGATATATCGCGTGCGTTTGACTCCTTGTCGTGGCCCTTTCTTTTTGAAGTGCTAAGGGCAAAGGGCTTCCCGAGCACCTGGAGATCATGGATCTCGCTCCTGCTCAGGACTTCCAGATCGCGAGTGGTGGTCAATGGATGCGCAGGCAGAAAGTTCATGCATGCTTGTGGTCTAAGGCAGGGAGACTCCATTTCCCCGCTGTTGTTTGTCATTGCAATGGATGTTCTCATGTCCCTTGTGATCAAGGCGCATGAATGGAATGTGGTTAGCAAAATGCCAGGCTGCACGCCAATGCAAAGGCTCTCGCTGTACACGGACGATGTGATCATGTTTATTTGGCCATGGAGATCGGATCTGTGGTTCGTCAAGGAGGTGCTCTCGATGTTTGGTGAAGCATCGGGGCTCGGGATCAATTTCTCTAAGTCTTCGGCCGTGTTGATCCGCTCTGACGACGAGGACGAGGAGATGCTTCGTCAAGCGCTGCCCTGGTGGATGGAGAAGTTTCCCATCAAATATCTAGGGTTCAAGTTGGGGATCAAGCAACTCACGAGATCGGAATGGCAGCCCATTGTGGACAGTGTGTTGAAGCTAATGCCAGGATGGCAACGTGGCATGGTGACTAGGCCAGGGCGCTTGATCCTTGTGAACCAGGTGGTGCGAGCGCGGCCCACACACCATCTGATTGTGGCTGAGGCCCCCAAGTGGGCACTGGAGAAGATTGACAAGGGCTGCCGCGCGTTCTTCTGGGCCGGGACGGAGGAGATTCAGGGAGGCAAGTGCGCGGTGGCTTGGAAAAGGGTGTGCCGCCCCAAAGAGCTGGGAGGTCTTGGAGTCATGGATCTTTACAAACAGGGTCTAGCACTCAGATTGAGATGGGAATGGTTGAAGCGGACATATAAGGATCGCCCTTGGGCAGGGTTGAATTTCAACTCGGGCAAAGACATGACGAAGGCTTTCGATATCTTGGTAAAATGGAGTGTAGGAAAGGGTTCACAAGTGTTGTTCTGGAGAGATCGTTGGATCAAGGGCTCTAACATCAGCGAAGTCGCGCCTCTCCTCATCCGAAAGGTTAGCAAACAAGTGGTGAATAGAAGGAAGGTCAATGAAGCGCTTCTCCTACATGCCTGGACCCAGGATATTAGGGGAGACATGGACACGAAGGAGCTTCTCCAGTTCATAAGATTGTGGGAGATTCTGCTACAAATAGAGCTAAGGCCTAACTTGGAGGATGCCCCAATCTGGCAGTGGGATGCCAGCGGCACTTACTTGGCAAGTTCAGCCTACAAGATGATGTGCCATGGAGGCATTAGGTTTCAATGCGCTTCGGCTGTATGGCGTTGCTGGGCGACGCTAACGTGTAAGATCTTCATCTGGCTAGCTCTCCGGCACCGGATTTGGACATCAGACCGGAGGCACAGGCATGGATTGCAAGAGCATAGTTTGCCCTGCTTCCTGTGTGAGCAGGAGGAGGACACGGTAGAGCACCTACTCGTGCAATGTGTGTATGCCAGGAAAGTTTGGTTTCTCACATTCAGAAGACTTGGCATCGACACTGAGCTCACGCCTACTAGGGACCATAATCTGGGCGACTGGTGGATGGCTTCGAGGAAGCGTTTCAACAAAAGGGTGCGCAAAGATTTTGATACTCTATGCACATCGGCATGCTGGAACATTTGGAAGCAGAGGAACAACAGAGTGTTTCGCAACAGCAACACGGCATTGGAAGCGGAAATAGCTGAGGCAGTGCACGAGGAATTTCTCTTATGGGCAGCAGCGCGAGGAAGAGGAGAGCTCAACATCGTAGAGTAGTCGCGTGGTGTGTGTGGAGTGGATGAAGTGGTGACAGCCGCCTGTGGCTGGGCATCGGAACATACCCTCTTGTAATTACTCCTTCTATCTTCTATAAAGCTAAGGTACGCAATTTGCATACTCTCGAAAAAAATGATGTAGAAACATGCATCACACTGTTGGTTTCATCTAAACATACATTAGGGAAGTATATGTGCATATGGAAGTAGGGAAATCCTGTAATGCTTACCATGTGTACATACCTATATTCGCCGATCAGCAATCAATGGCTAGAATAATATCCGCACAAGAATTTTGCCCACGGAACATGAGTATATAACAATGCATGGTCTGTTAGTTTCCTTGAAGAATTTGTTTGTGAGGACAGAACATGATTGCATGCATGACATGGTAGTTTCCTATGCAGAATCGATTGTGAGATAACATGAGTATAACCATGCATGGCACTTCTATATTTTCGAACCCAGTATACATTTCCCTATCTTTTACTCTCATTTCCAACAGGGGCAGATCAATGTTGTTTCTTGAATTATCCTACTCATACTCCAAACAATGTCGATCTTACATTAACAATGCCTATCCTTTTTGATATGATGAAGTGTCCCTACAGTTACTACCCTTTGTAATCACACCACCTTTGCCAAAAACAGGGAAGCACAACTGTTTCCTCGCTCGATCAGACAACAGCAAAGACTGATGATCATTCGCACACATGAGCCAGAAGAGTTATATTGCAAAAAAACCACTGTGTACAAGCACCGTGAAATACGTGAGTATCTAGACAGTGGCTGCTACGTCTATGAGCGGGATACCAGCTTGTTGGGGCCTTCGGGATTTTTGAGATGGAGGTGGGTAAATAGCCTTGGTTCACACACACACACACTCTCTCTCTCTCTCTCGGACTCAATTAACCGATTAACCAGGAGATCACCGTTGGCAAGGACCTTGATGGCAGAGAGGCTCTATTTTCTAGGGAAAATTGTGCCTACATGGCAAGCCCTAGGACTTCGGGAGCGGACGCCCTTGATAGTCAATGATACAGCCTGCAGCCAAAAGAAGGTGAGAATGACAAAGGCATCTGGACTAACTTTGATCCTTGGATGTCTCAAGTCCGACAGGCAGTGATGTGGTTCAAGCATTCGGGTTGATAAGTAATTGGGTTGTTGCATCACAAGGGTGGAGTTCTGGTGTCTCTGAATCACTGGTGGCTGAAGCAGGGCTGCAAATTATGATGATGTTGGATCATCCCTCTTTGAATGACTCGTTGTCTTTGCTGCTTGTTCTGGATGGCTAGTTCTCTCTTTTATTATGCATACTCCTTGTCATTCTATCATCCTCGTCTGTGTCACTCTTACTATGTAATACTTTCCTCTATTTCGAATCTCATTCTCGTCTGGATCACGAGAGTCTGAGCATTGAAGATGGTTGTGTTTTGGTGGTGTAGCAAGACTTCTTATGAACTATCATGTCTTGTTGTTTATGTCAGTAGTAATCACTAGTCAATGTTTGAATGTTGTATACATCATTGTTTCGAACTGTTTATTGTCCCGAACTATGGGCAAAATGAGGGCATCACCATTCTCCAGTGTTCAGATTATATCTCCTTTTTCCAAGTTATATAATTAGCACTCGGTGTCTTTTCGATGGTGTACACTTGTTTGGGCCAGTGAGGTGTCGTTGAATATGGGCTGACTAGTAACGCAATGCCAAACAGGTCAATTATGACTCTCAGACCGGGCGCTCAAAAAAATAAAGAAAAAGGACTCTTAGGCCGACAAGTGGGCGCCACCAGTGTTTTCGTGCGCTTGCTCGCCGAGAGCATATTGGCACGTGTTCAAAATTCATGCTACCTTTTCATCCCCGATCTCGCACCCCTCCCCCACATCTGGAATCTTGATTCCTACTCCAGTTCTCCCAAATCCCCCTCCTGTACTCCATGTACTCAAGTGCACTATCATGTCACTAGTCAATGTGGATCTTTGAGCGGGAGATCCTAAGGTCCGTCCTGCCTTCGGGCGTTGCTATCGCTCAACAATGGCATGGCGGCGCTTGACGACCAGTTTGCCGGCAAAGTGCTAATGATAACCATCAATGACGATCGGCCTCCCATCTCACCGAATGACCTTGTCAAAGCTCTTGGCATTGCGCACGACATCCAAATAAGTGACTTGCTCATCGAAGTCTGTCTGCCACCGGCTGATTTCTTCGTCAGGTTTCGCACAACTGTTGACTGCAGTCGTGTGTTCGAATCTTCCCAGCATTTGTTTTGCAATGGCGCACTGGTGAGCTTTGATCGGTGGCACCCAGGATGGGGCTCGGTGCCCTGTGAGCTTGAATTTTTAACAAAGCTTACCTTCCACGGCATGCCTTGACGTGCTTGGAACAACGAGTCCATGAATGAGCTTATTAACGACCAAGGAGGTGAGCTCGTAAGTATGTTTGTTCCTCCAGACAGTTGGGCTCTGACGGTTATGGCATGGATGAAGAAGCCGTCCACCATACCGAAGGTGATTGGTGTTGATATACCGGTGCAGGAACCCGGGTTGTACTATTCATCGCCACCAAGGCTGTTGTGGACCACGTTAGGGATGTACTTGTATCAAGTGTTCGTGCATGTCGAAGAAGTGGTCAATCCATCAATCGAAGTCCTGCCACCACCATTTGTGCCAGGGTCCGTTGACGACATCCATTATAGGAGTCAATGTCAGACTTTCCCAGTGTTGCTCGGAATGATGGATGGCACAGGGCCTACTCTATCCCGCGGCGGAGGCCACTGCTTCTTTGGGAGAAGAGGCAGGGATGGCTGCCTGGATGTGCTCTAATTTGAGGTAACAACTAAATCTTCTCAGATACTAGTTAAATCCAAGTTATTGGTGTGAAGCATTGATGTGCCAGTACATTTGATTGTGACATGTTCTATTTTTTTACCTAGACATTTTTTAGAAAGGGGTGTACATCAACTTAATGTGCTAGTAGAAATTATTGTGTTGTATGTCTGTTTTCTTTGTGCAACATTCAAGATATTTCCCCATCATTGATAAAGATGATGAACCATTATGTACGAGTTCGTTGGTTTCAACATAGCCCTACCCGTAGCGATCCACTGCTTCCACCCTGATTGTGCCGCATGCGTGAAATTTTTCTATGCAAGTTTAGTGTGCTCTGATGTTCTATATGATTGTGTCAACTATATAAGTTTTTACTGAGCATCAGCAATGCATATGGCTGAAAGATGTATTTATGAGCATCGACCGATGGGTTATGCTTTGATAAAGTGATCAAAGCATATGGTTTTATACAGACTTGCGGTGAAGCCTGTATTTACAAGAAAGTGAGTGGGAGCACTACAGCATTTCTGATGAGTACATGTGAATGACATATTGTTGATCGGAAATAATGTAGATTTTTTCTGGAAAGCATAAAGGAGTGTTTGAAAAGAGTTTTTCAAGGAAAGACCTCGATGAAGCTGCTTACACATTAAGCATCAAGATCTATAGAGATAGATCAAGACGCTTGATAAGTTTTTTCAGTGAGTACATACCTTGACAAGATTTTGAAGTAGTTCAAAATGGAACAATCAAAGAAGGAGTTCTTGCCTGTGTTGCAAGGTGTGAAGGCTTTTATTTAGGTTCCAATGTACTCTAACTTTTTAAGTTATTAATTGAGCTCAGCGGCTTCAAAAGGTTGTACAGAAGCCTTGTTTGGGCCTTTTCAGGCGTTGCTGAATGTGGGCTGAGTAGCCATGTAAAGTTGTATTGTACTACACAGGTCCTTTTCGTTGAACATCAACAATGCAGCTGGGCTGATAGTTGTACACAAGATCCTAAAATAAGCGCAGCCTACCTATGTTTCTTTTAATATAATGCACAGCTCAATTCATTTTTATATAATAAGATTACCAAAACCAACTTATTTTTTATAATATTCCTATCTCAATATTAATTTTATACGAAATGCTTAGTCCAGACCATCATTATTTTTTCACCCATCCCAGAAAATGGGTCCATTTCTACTAAAATCAAATGGCTTGTAAATTACCAGAAATGATAAATGGGTTGCATGTACGCAATATTATTTTTCACCTAGCCCAGTAAATAGGTTGTCACACCCTAGCTAGTCATGCATCAGAGTGTGTGCATCATGTTTAAAATTCCATTTAACTTGAAATGGGGATTTGTGAAACCCTCAGAATCATTTCTGAAAATGATCCAAATAAAAATTTCTCCAAAAAGGTCCAAGAAAATGCTCATGTTGCTCTCTGAAAATATTGGACAGAGATAAAAATCAAACCAATATTTTTAAGATCTCATAGGTATTTATTTTGGGCATTTGGAATTAATGCATAAATATTTGCATTGGAAATGTATTAACTATATATATTAATATATGTCCAAAAATTATGCCACCTGTTGGGGAGCTCTGGAATAATATATCTAGCTCCTGCAAAAATTGGCATAAGGTTATAAAATGATTTAATATTTTATTTAAATCAAAACAAATGTCAGAAATTAGAAAACAGAAATAAATAAAGGAAGAACCTTACCTGGGCCTTTTGCCTGGCGCCTCTGGCCCCGCCAGCTGGCCGGCCCAGCCCACCTCCTCCTCTGTCGTCTTCGTCCTCGACAGAGGGAGGGGAGTGTGCCCGGCGCGCGCGCGCGCCACCGCGCCATGCCACCTGCTCGCCTGCCTGCCTGCCCCTCCCCTCCTCGTCTGGATGGCCTGGAACGACGCCACGCCCTCCCCCGTTCTCTCACTCTCCCTCGGTTCTTCCCCTCCTCTCCCTCGCTCTCTCTCTCACGGCCGAACACCACCATCGCCGCCGTTCGCCATAGCAGCCGTCACCGGCCACCCCTCGCCCCTCCGTTGAGCTCAGGAGCTCCGCCGCGACCCCCTCTTCCTCCCCACCAAGCCAAGCCCCTCGGGAAGCTCTGCATCACCTCCACGCCATCGTCTTCCTCCTCGGGCTCCGACCACCATCGCCGTCGATTCACCGTCTCCAACGCGTCCCCGAGCCCGCTTCGACGCCCACTGCAACCGCGGTGAGCTCCGCCACTGTTTCCCCCTCTTTTCCCCCTCGTTCCCGCACCGTAACCCCGTTCCCCACCATGGCCGAACCTCCGCCGTCGCCAAGCTCGCCGTCGACGCAGCTCCGGTGACCACTTGGTCACCCCGGCGAGTCCAACAAGTCCGTAAGGACCCGTAGAGCCCCTCCAGCGCCTCAGCTCCCTCGCTTGCGAGCAGCAGCGCCGATCCCGACCGCACCCGAACTCCGGCCGCCGCTCACGAGCTCGCCGTCGTCGGTACCGGCCACCTCAGGCACGGCCACCACCACCGTTCGACGCGCGGGAGCAAGGGCTCTCCAACGAGCCCAAGCACGGCCTCGCCCGTGCCCTGTAGCGCGTTTCCGTATCGCGCCGCCGTCTCGGGCCTCGCCGGCGTCATGTCGCCGGTGGGTTTGACCTGTTTGACCTGGGGTTTGACCCCCCAGGGTCACTGACGCGTGGGCCCCGTCGGCCAGGTGGTCATATTAGTGCTAATCACTGTTAGTTAACCCCCTGACACTGACCAGTGGGCCCCAGCGCCACTAATTCCTAATTAGGATTAAACTAACCCTGTTTAACCCCCCCTGTCACTGACGTGTGGACCCCACACGTCAGGTTTGACCCCAGCCAGCCGCAGTTGACCGCTGACGTCATGCTGACGTCATGCTGGCGCAATATATATATTTCTGGATTTAATTTAAATCAGGAAATTCCAGAATATTATTTAAACTTCAAAAATTCATAACTTTTATTCTGTAACTCCAAATTAGACAAATTATATATGAAAAATGATCAGAAAAATCCAATCTATCCATCTATACTATTTTCATGCATGATCAAAAAAGTTAAATTGATGTTTTAAGCAGAACAAGGAAAAGCACTTTAAAAGGCCATGTTTGAGTTTGAAATTTGAATCTTTGATTCAAATTTGTTCAAACCCTTCTGGTTTTAGTTGCATTAGCCCAACACACTCATATTGCCATGTTTCATGCATGCATCATATTGTTGCACATTGTTTGGTGATGGTTGTGTATCGATGTCCTTTGCGACAGGTTCTGCCTCCGAGGAGTACCGTGATTACCCTAACGAAGAACCGTATCAGTGCATCGAACCATCAGGCAAGCAACCAACCATTTGATCATATCGATACAATCCCATGTTCTCGCTCCTGCTCTCTTTTACTGCATTAAGACAACGCGTTTCAAACTGCTGTGTGCTATGGTAGTTGAACCCATTTCCTCTGCATGACCTGTCATTGCCACAGTAACTAGATGAAACCCACTAGCATGTGTAGGAGTTGTTTGAGCCATATGTATGTGTTGTTCCTACCTTGCTATGCCTGCTATGCTTAGAGTCGTGTCAGGTCTGGTTCATCTGGGTGATGGGCTAGAGTGAAATGATTATGTCGGTAATGAGAGTGGTGTGGTGAACACGATTTGGTAAAGGTATCGATGAGAGGCCATGTAGGAGTACATGGTGGGTTGTTTCATTGAAGCCGACCTTAAGCACTGAGATCTGTATGTGTGATTTAAGATACAACTACTACCATGCATTGGGCCCGAAACCAATGGACCCTCTCGGCTTCTTATTCACCCTAGTTCTCCGTCCAGGAGTTGCAAGTAGTTTCTGGTGTTTGTAGCCTACTGGAGGCCGTGGACAGCGCTGACCGTAGGGGTGGGCTGTGATGCGGTAGGTACGTGGCCGGGTGTACCGAATACCCGTTAGGTATCTCGGGAACCCTGTTCACATCGTTCGGGGCCGTATGGGAAACCTCGGCCGGACTCCCTGCGGATGGAACCTGGATAGGCGATAAACCTGGACTGGAGGCTTAGGTGGTTAGGTAGGTCGTGGCCGACACCCACGTTGGGCTTCCGCTTGAAGGTTGCCGAGTACATTCGTGTAAACGACGGTAAGTGGTGAGAGCGTGTATGAAGAAGTACACCCCTGCAGGGTTAACATGATCTATTCGAATAGCCGCGTCCGCGGTAAAGGACTACTTGGTTGCCTATACAGTTCATAGACAAGTAAATGGAAACTACTAAAAGCCTCAAGATAAGTGTGAGTGCCGAGGATGGCTCTTCCGTAGGAAGACGGAGGCGGATCCTCGGTAGTGTATTGAATTGGTGAGTAGTGGACTCGTGTGCGCAAAACCATTTCAAGTTGAAGTATCGTAGGATAGTCTAGCCAAGAGTCAAAGCTGGCTTGCTGCAATAACTCCACCAACCCTTCTTGATAATATGCATGTATGTAGGATCTGATGTAAGTCTTGCTGAGTACCTTTGTACTCATGTTGCTATAATTTACATTTTTACAGAAGACGCTGCAACCCCTTCTGATGGGTTCTATGTAGACGTTGACATCAACGAGTAGGCTAAAGGCCCAGGTGGTGATCCTGAGCTTGTGAAGGACCACGTAGTATAGCTAGGCTTTCCAAGCCTCTTTTATTTTACTAGTTGTCTGTACTCAGACAAGTTACTTCCGCTGCTGGTTTGTATGACTGTATGACTTGAGTGTTGGGTCGTGAGACCCGTACCTTTGTGTATGTTATGTATGGCTCCCTGAGCCTTAAATAAAGTACTTGTATCGTAGAGTCATGTTGTGATGCTTCGTTGTATTTGCACATATCGAGCATAGTGTGTGTATGATTGAAATGCTTGGTATGTGTGGGATCTGACTATCTAGTTGTTTATCTTTAGTAGCCTCTCTTACCGGGAAATGTCTCCTAGTGTTACCGCTGAGCCATGGTAGCTTGCTACTGCTCTGGAACACTTAGGCTGGCCGGCATGTGTCCTTCTTCGTTCCTGTGTCTGTCCCTTCGGGGAAATGTCACGCTTTGAGTACCGGAGTCCTGTTAGCCCGCTACAGCCCGGTTTACCGGAGTCCTGCTAGCCCAGTGCTACAGCCCGGACCCACTTGCTGATGACCGACACGTTCGAAGCTGGGTCATGGATGCCTGTCCCTGTAAGTCTGTGCCACTTTGGGTTTACGACTAGTCATGTCAGCCCGGGCTCCTTATCATATGGATGCTAGCGACACTATCATATACGTGAGCCAAAAGGCGCAAACGGTCCCGGGCAAAGGTAAGGCGACACCCGTGGGGATACCCTGCGTGAGGCCGCAAAGTGATATGAGGTGTTACCGGCTAGATCGATGTGACATCGAGTCGGGGTCCTGACAGCGTTGGCATCAGAGCCGGACTGCCTGTAGGTTCTCCAAGCCAAACTGGTCGATGTTGAGTCTAGAAATTCTTTAGTTATATGTAGGGGAATTGTTTGTGGGTTGGAACGTAAGGCTCTTTTTACTCCTTTATCTTATGACATTCTGATCTGAGTCAGTCCATTCTTCCACCGGGGGTTAAGGAATTAGGATCTATTCTCTCTATCAGGATCACGTGTTACTAATCAGTAGTACCTTATAGGATCTATTCTGATCTGACAGTAGTACCTTATAGGTATGATGGATACAAGCCTAGTTCAGTTCTTCTACCATATTATGTTGCTAGGATGGATTCAGAATTTGATATGATGATGTTGAGTGTGTATGAAATCCTTTGTCAAATGTCTCAAAATCCTTCTTGAGCATTTACAGCTGTTATCCTGCCGAAATTTTGCTAGAAATTCTAATGCCTTTGCATTATGATTGTGCTTTCAGATGGCCACTCGCGACCTCAATCAAGTGGTTCGCCTGACTCGATGCCTAGATGTACCCGGCCATACTGCCAAGTTGGTCAGGGTAATGACTGAGGCTGGATACCGCTGGTATCCTGAGTACACGGTCGAAGAGCAATTTCGAGACTTTAATCAAAGCCAGTATCTCTGCACTGTCAGGATATTTCCATCTTATCCTGGATCCACCGAGCCCCTTCACTGCTCCTATGGACTCGGGGTTACTATTGAGATGGCTGTGCAGGACGCCGCCTACTCTATGATGACCATCATGCGAGTCAGATCTGGTCTATTTCGGGACTCTGATTTCCGGTATATGCCAGGATCACTTCCAGGAGCACAAGGGTATCTCCAGGCTATCTATGCTAACCCCACTCAGGAGGATTCACGGACTCGCACCACTGCTGAGATGCTCGAGGATAAGGACCGTGAAAATCGGGCCTTGAGGTTAGAGCTCTTCAATACCCGTGCTGACCACTGGGCCACATTGACTCGGTTCGCACCGGCGGTGCAAGCTGGATATTCGGATATGCGCGATCTCTATCCTGTGAGATCTGCTCTGCCAGACGTGATGGGTTGGCGTGATGTAGGAGGCATCACCCCACCTCGCGGTCCCCTCAGGCCACCGTCTGTTGGTCCAAGACCTCATCCTAGCCCCTATGGTCCACAAGCTCCACGAGATCGTCTGTTTCCGGATGATCATGTTGAGCTTCCAGGCTATGGAGGTGACTTCTATGAGGACTACTACGGATCGGTCTGAGTTAGTGGTAGTATCACTAGTTCGCACTAGCTGTGTCGTCTATCGTCCCGCGTGACTCGTGGGATATGACCTAGTTTGTACTCTTTCCGGGGATGTAGAAAAATAATGTATAGGAGCTTGGGATGCCTCCGATGAGATGTAATCCTGTTTTCACCGTAATAGTACTTTGTTTGGTCTTGTACTAAACCCTATATGGTGTGTATGACGATGGAATAAAAGAAGCAGTTTCTGTATCTACCATGTCATACGGATGATCATCTTGCATTCCGAGTTATTCCTTACATTTTGTATCCTATGTTGGAATTTTATCATCCTGACTAAATCATTGTCTTGTTTACCTAGGATGGTCAACACGCGCCCTAACCCTGCTCCTCAAGAGCAGGCCGAAGGCAGTGAAGTCAGGGATGCAAATCTGCCTCATCCTCCTTCCCTAGCCGAGGTTATGATGGAAGCTGAGAGAAACAAGCGGGAGACTAACCGTTTGTTGGAGCGTATTGAACAGAACACGGCACACCATCAGAGGACTAACGTGGTGTCACTCAGTGATTTTATCAAATTGCATCCACCCACGTTCCACCACTCCGTCGAGCCTCTCGACGCTGATGACTGGCTTCGCAGTATCTCTCACAAACTGCGTTCCGCGCTGGTAGCGGAGGCTGACAAGGTCACCTTTGCTGCATATCATCTTGAAGGCCCCGCCAGTCTATGGTGGGAGAATTATGGAGCTATGCGCCCAGCGGGCCATGTCACTACTTGGGCTGAATTCAGTGAGGCTTTC
This sequence comes from Triticum dicoccoides, assembly GCF_002162155.2. Classification (NCBI taxonomy): domain Eukaryota; kingdom Viridiplantae; phylum Streptophyta; class Magnoliopsida; order Poales; family Poaceae; genus Triticum; species Triticum dicoccoides. The sequence goes on along the minus strand of NC_041392.1, from coordinate 378,498,447 downwards.
CGTGAACATCACATTCCGGAGGGTCTCATGGACCGTAAACGTGAGGAATTTTGCAGTTTCACCCAAGGCCGACTTTCTGTGGATGTTTACAGCAGGGAGTTTGGTAACCTCGCACGATATGCAACTGAGGAAGTGTCTACTGATGCCAAGAAGCAAGCAAGGTTCCGTAAGGGACTTAGTTCTGAGCTTCGCCGTGACCTCCGTCTGCATGAGTGCACATCTTTCCAGAAACTTGTCAACAAAGCCATCAGTGCTGAAACTGGTCAGACTGACTATGACGCAACACGCAAGCATGGCCGTGACATGGGTTCCTCATCCGGTGCTGGTCCTCAGAAGCGCCGCGTGTGGGTACCCAACACCGCCCTGCCACCCAGGTTCACACCGAGGCCATCTTTCCAGGCGCCTCGCCCTGTTCAACAGTCTGCACCAGCCAAGCCCTATGGGGGTCCAACCAACAATGCTCCTCCACGTACCAGTTCCGTAACTTGTTTCAAGTGTGGGGAATCTGGCCACTATATGCGTGAGTGTCCCCAGACCAACCCCAACCAGTCTGCTAAAGCTGTTGGCCGTGGCAAGCCGACAGGAAAAGTATTCCACGCCAAGCCGGTCACCGCTTCACGTGGCCATGTCAACTGTATCTCTGCCGAAGAAGCTCAAGAGGATCCCAACGTCGTTCTCGGTACGCTCCTTGTTAATTGCCACCCGGCATCTGTTCTTTTCGATACAGGAGCCTCTCATTCATTTATATCCGAGAACTATGCTCGTTTGCATAACACCGCATTCTGTGACATGCCATCCACTATGGAAATTTCTACTCCCGGGTCTAGATGGCAGACCTCTAGGGTAAGTTATGGAAATGAAATCCAAGTCGACAGACTTGTTTTCCTCGCGTCTTTGATAGCCCTTAAATCTTCAGATATTAATATCATTTTGGGTATGGACTGGATGTCAGCTCATCAAGCCAAAATTGATTGCTTCTCTAGGACTGTTCAACTCACCCATCCTTCGGGGAAGATAGTCAATGTCTTGACCCGAATAGCCAAGCGACAATTATATTCTCTTAACACTAGCCCTTTGCCAGACCTTGAGGACATTCCGGTAGTCCGTGACTTCCCGGATGTCTTTCCAGAGGAATTTCCAGGTGTTCCACCTGACAGGGATGTCGAGTTCGTAATAGACCTCATCCCAGGAACCGTTCCGATTGCTAGAAGACCTTATAAGATGGCACCCCTAGAACTAGCCGAGCTTAAGAAACAACTCGATGAGTCCTTGAAAAAGGGTTTCATCCGACCTAGTTCATCTCCGTGGGCTTGCCCCGTCCTATTCGTCAAGAAGAAGGATGGTACGGACCGGATGGTTGTAGATTACCGACCTGTCAATTTGGTCACAATCAAGAACAAATATCCGCTTCCCAGGATCAACGACCTGTATGATCAGCTCGCTGGATCCTCAGTCTTCTCCAAGATGGATTTGAGGTTGGGCTACCATCAAATCAAAATCAGAAACGGGGACATTCCTAAAACGGCCTTTGTTACTCGTTATGGCCAATACGAGTACACCGTCATGTCCTTCGGTTTAACCAATGCTCCAGCCACCTTTTCTCGGTTAATGAACTCAATCTTCATGGAGTATTTGGATAAATTCGTCGTAGTTTACCTCGATGATATACTCATCTACTCCAAGAACGAGGAAGAACATGCCGAACATTTAAGGCTAGTGTTGAAGAAACTTCGAGAGCATCGCCTTTATGCCAAATTTTCTAAATGTGAATTCTGGTTGTCAGAAGTGACCTATCTGGGTCATGTAATATCTGGTAAAGGTATTGCTGTTAACCCTGAGCGAGTTTAAGCCGTCCTTAATTGGACTCCACCTGAATCGGTCAAGCAAGTTCGGAGTTTTCTGGGCTTAGCAAGCTATTGTCGTCGCTTTGTCGAGAACTTCTCCAAGGTTGCTAAACCTCTAACCGAACTCCTCAAGAAAGATAAGAAGTTCGAGTGGACTCCACAATGTGAGCACAGCTTTCAGGAACTGAAAAGACGCCTGACTTCTGCTCCCGTACTGGTACCGCCAGACTTCTCCAAGGACTTTGTTATCTACTGCGACGCCTCGCGACAAGGACTAGGTTGCATTCTCATGCAAGATCGACACGTAATTGCTTACGCTTCACGGCAATTGCACCCACATGAGGAGAATTATCCTACTCATGATCTAGAGCTTGCAGCCGTAGTCTATGCACTTAAGACCTGGCGACATTACCTCCTCGGTAATCGTTGCGAAATATTCACTGATCACCAAAGTCTGAAGTACATTTTCACCCAACCGGATCTGAATCTCAGGCAAAGACGTTGGGTTGAGTTGATCACAGACTTCGACTTAGGAATAACCTACACCCCAGGGAAAGCCAACGTCATGGCTGATGCGCTAAGTCGTAAATCTTATTGTAACAACCTGATGTTACAACAAAGTCAACCGCTTCTCCATGAGGAATTTCGGAAGCTTAACCTTCACATTGTACCTCAAGGTTTTCTTTCCACCTTGGTGGCAAAAACTACCCTTACGGATCAGATTATCAAAGCACAGAAGGTAGATCCGGGAATTTCCCGCATCAAGAGAAACATCCAGAAAGGATTTGCGAATTGCTTCTCCATTAATGATCAAGGGGTCGTATACTTCGGGAATCGACTAGTGGTTCCCAAAGTGCGAAACCTGAGGCGATTGATCCTTAAGGAAGCTCATGAATCTCCTCTCACCATTCATCCCGGTAGTACTAAGATGTATCAGGACCTACGCCAGAGGTTCTGGTGGACTAGGATGAAGAGAGAAATTGCTCAGTATATTGCTAATTGCGACGTCTGTCGTCGTGTAAAAGCAGAACATCAACGGCCTGCTGGCACCCTTCAACCCTTAGCTATTCCTGAATGGAAATGGGATAAAATTGGTATGGATTTCATTACCGGTTTTCCCAGGACCAAGAGAGGGAATAATGCTATCTTCGTCGTTGTCGATCGTCTTTCCAAAGTAGCCCATTTCCTACCTGTTCGTGAGAGTATAACCGCTAGTCAGCTGGCAGACTTATACATCTCCCGAATAGTGTCCCTCCATGGTGTTCCTTTGGAAATCAACTCGGATCGAGGAAGTCTTTTCACCTCTCGATTTTGGTAAAGTTTCCAAAATGCTATGGGAACCCGTCTCTCCTTTAGCACCGCCTTCCACCCTCAGTCGAGTGGTCAAGTGGAACGCGTCAACCAGATTCTAGAAGACATGCTTCGAGCCTCTGTTATCTCATTCGGAATGGACTAGGAGAAGTGTCTTCCATTTGCCGAATTCGCTTACAACAACAGCTATCAGTCTAGCTTGGGTAAAGCCCCTTTTGAAGTTCTGTATGGACGACGGTGTCGAACACCCCTTAACTGGTCAGAGATCGGGGAAAGACAATTCTTTGGCCCGGATATGATTCAAGAAGCAGAAGAACAAGTTCGTATCGTTCGTGAAAAGTTGAAAACAGCCCAATCTCGTCAAAAGAGTCAATATGACCGAAAACATAAGGCTGTGACTTTCGAGGTTGACGAGAAGGCTTATCTTCGGGTCACCCCTCTGAAGGGAACCCATCGTTTCGGTATTAAGGGCAAATTGGCTCCTCGTTACATTGGACCTTTTCGCATTCTCGCCAAACGAGGAGAAGTTGCCTACCAGTTGGAACTACCTCCGCACCTCTCCAGAGTCCACGATGTCTTCCACGTTTCTCAACTCAGGCGTTGCTTCTCGGATCCTATCCGTGGAGTGGACCACGAAACGCTTGATCTCCAAGATAATCTTACATATCGAGAGTACCCCATTCGTATTCTCGATCAAACCGAACGTACCACCCGACGTCATAATATCAAGTTTCTCAAAGTTCAATGGTCGCACCATTCTGAGGATGAAGCAACTTGGGAAAGGGAGGATCGTCTTCGACTCGAGTATCCCGCCTTCTTCCCGGAGGAACCCAAATCTCGGGACGAGATTCTTTTGAGTGGGGGTGAGTTGTCACACCCTAGCTAGTCATGCATCAGAGTGTGTGCATCATGTTTAAAATTCCATTTAACTTGAAATGGGGATTTGTGAAACCCTCAGAATCATTTCTGAAAATGATCCAAATAAAAATTTCTCCAAAAAGGTCCAAGAAAATGCTCATGTTGCTCTCTGAAAATATTGGACAGAGATAAAAATCAAACCAATATTTTTAAGATCTCATAGGTATTTATTTTGGGCATTTGGAATTAATGCATAAATATTTGCATTGGAAATATATTAACTATATATATTAATATATGTCCAAAAATTATGCCACCTGTTGGGGAGCTCTGGAATAATATATCTAGCTCCTGCAAAAATTGGCATAAGGTTATAAAATGATTTAATATTTTATTTAAATCAAAACAAATGTCAGAAATTAGAAAACAGAAATAAATAAAGGAAGAACCTTACCTGGGCCTTTTACCTGGCGCCTCTGGCCCAGCCAGCTGGCCTGCCCAGCCCACCTCCTCCTCTGTCGTCTTCGTCCTCGACAGAGGGAGGGGAGTGTGCCCGGCGCGCGCGCGCGCCACCGCGCCACGCCACCTGCTCGCCTGCCTGCCTGCCCCTCCCCTCCTCGTCTGGATGGCCTGGAACGACGCCACGCCCTCCCCCGTTCTCTCACTCTCCCTCGGTTCTTCCCCTCCTCTCCCTCGCTCTCTCTCTCACGGCCGAACACCACCATCGCCGCCGTTCGCCATAGCAGCCGTCACCGGCCACCCCTCGCCCCTCCGTTGAGCTCAGGAGCTCCGCCGCGACCCCCTCTTCCTCCCCACCAAGCCAAGCCCCTCGGGAAGCTCTGCATCGCCTCCACGCCATCGTCTTCCTCCTCGGGCTCCGACCACCATCGCCGTCGATTCGCCGTCTCCAGCGCGTCCCCGAGCCCGCTTCGACGCCCACTGCAACCGCGGTGAGCTCCGCCACTGTTTCCCCCTCTTTTCCCCCTCGTTCCCGCACCGTAACCCCGTTCCCCACCACGGCTGAACCTCCGCCGTCGCCAAGCTCGCCGTCGACGCAGCTCCGGTGACCACTTGGTCACCCCGGCGAGTCCAACAAGTCCGTAAGGACCCGTAGAGCCCCTCCAGCGCCTCAGCTCCCTCGCTTGCGAGCAGCAGCGCCGATCCCGACCGCACCCCAACTCCGGCCGCCGCTCACGAGCTCGCCGTCGTCGGTACCGGCCACCTCAGGCACAGCCACCACCACCGTTCGACGCGCGGGAGCAAGGGCTCTCCAACAAGCCCAAGCACGGCCTCGCCCGTGCCCTGTAGCGCGTTTCCGTATCGCGCCGCCGTCTCGGGCCTCGCCGGCGGCATGTCGCCGGTGGGTTTGACCTGTTTGACCTGGGGTTTGACCCCCCCAGGGTCACTGACGCATGGGCCCCGTCGGCCGGGTGGTCAGATTAGTGCTAATCACTGTTAGTTAACCCCCTGACACTGACCAGTGGGCCCCAGCGCCACTAATTCCTAATTAGGATTAAACTAACCCTGTTTAACCCCCCTGTCACTGACGTGTGGACCCCACACGTCAGGTTTGACCCCAGCCAGCCGCAGTTGACCGCTGACGTCATGCTGACGTCATGCTGGCGCAATATATATATTTCTGGATTTAATTTAAATCAGGAAATTCCAGAATATTATTTAAACTTCAAAAATTCATAACTTTTATTCTGTAACTCCAAATTAGACAAATTATATATGAAAAATGATCAGAAAAATCCAATCTATCCATCTGTACTATTTTCATGCATGATCAAACAAGTTAAATTGATGTTTTAAGCAGAACAAGGAAAAGCACTTTAAAAGGCCATGTTTGAGTTTGAAATTTGAATCTTTGATTCAAATTTGTTCAAACCCTTCTGGTTTTAGTTGCATTAGCCCAACACACTCATATTGCCATGTTTCATGCATGCATCATATTGTTGCACATTGTTTGGTGATGGTTCTGTATCGGTGTCCTTTGCGACAGGTTCTGCCTCCGAGGAGTACCGTGATTACCCTAACGAAGAACCGTATCAGTGCATCGAACCATCAGGCAAGCAACCAACCATTTGATCATATCGATACAATCCCATGTTCTCGCTCCTGCTCTCTTTTACTGCATTAAGACAACGCGTTTCAAACTGCTGTGTGCTACGGTAGTTGAACCCATTTCCTCTGCATGACCTGTCATTGCCACAGTAACTAGATGAAACCCACTAGCATGTGTAGGAGTTGATTGAGCCATATGTATGTGTTGTTCCTACCTTGCTATGCCTGCTATGCTTAGAGTCGTGTCAGGTCTGGTTCATCTGGGTGATGGGCTAGAGTGAAATGATTATGTCGGTAATGAGAGTGGTGTGGTGAACACGGTTTGGTAAAGGTATCGATGAGAGGCCATGTAGGAGTACATGGTGGGTTGTTTCATTGAAGCCGACCTTAAGCACTGAGATCTGTATGTGTGATTTAAGAATCAGCTACTACCATGCATTGGGCCCGAAACCAATGGACCCTCTCGGCTTCTTATTCACCCTAGTTCTCCGTCCAGGAGTTGCAAGTAGTTTCTGGTGTTTGTAGCCTACTGGAGGCCGTGGACAGCGCTGACCGTAGGGGTGGGCTGTGATGCGGTAGGTACGTGGCCGGGTGTACCGAATACCCGTTAGGTATCTCGGGAACCCTGTTCACATCGTTCGGGGCCGTATGGGAAACCTCGGCCGGACTCCCTGCGGATGGAACCTGAATAGGCGATAAACCTGGACTGGAGGCTTAGGTGATTAGGTAGGTCGTGGACGACACCCACGTTGGGCTTCCGCTTGAAGGTTGCCGAGTACATGTCGTGTAAACGACGGTAAGTGGTGAGAGCGTGTATGAAGAAGTACACCCCTGCAGGGTTATCATGATCTATTCGAATAGCCGCGTCCGCGGTAAAGGACTACTTGGTTGCCTATACAGTTCATAGACAAGTAAATGGAAGCTACTAAAAGCCTCAAGATAAGTGTGAGTGCCGAGGATGGCTCTTCCGTAGGAAGACGGAGGTGGATCCTCGGTAGTGTATTGAAGTGGTGAGTAGTGGACTCGTGTGCGCAAAACCATTTCAAGTTGGACTATCGTAGGATAGTCTAGCCAAGAGTCAAAGCTGGCTTGCTGCAATAACTCCACCAACCCTTCTTGATAATATGCATGTATGTAGGATCTGATGTAAGTCTTGCTGAGTACCTTTGTACTCATGTTGCTATAATTTACATTTTACAGAAGACGCTGCAACCCCTTCTGATGGGTTCTATGTAGACGTTGACATCAACGAGTAGGCTAAAGACCCAGGTGGTGACCCTGAGCTTGTGAAGGACCACGTAGTATAGCCAGGCTTTCCAAGCCTCTTTTATTTTACTAGTTGTCCGTACTCAGACAATTTACTTCCGCTGCTGGTTTGTATGACTGTATGACTTGAATGCTGGGTCGTGTGACCCGTACCTTGTGTATGTTATGTATGGCTCTCTGAGCCTTAAATAAAGTACTTGTGTCTTAGAGTCATGTTGTGATGCTTCGTTGTATTTGCACATATCGAGCATATTGTGTGTATGATTGAAATGCTTGGTATGTGTGGGATCTGACTACCTAGTTGTTTATCTTTAGTAGCCTCTCTTACCGGGAAATGTCTCCTAGTGTTACCGCTGAGCCATGGTAGCTTGCTACTGCTCTGGAACACTTAGGCTGGCCGGCATGTGTCCTTCTTCGTTCCTGTGTCTGTCCCTTCGGGGAAATGTCACGCTTTGAGTACCGGAGTCCTGTTAGCCCGCTACAGCCCGGTTTACCGGAGTCCTGCTAGCCCAGTGCTACAGCCCGGACCCACTTGCTGATGACCGACACGTTCGAAGCTGGGTCATGGATGCCTGTCCCTGTAAGTCTGTGCCACTTTGGGTTTACGACTAGTCATGTCAGCCCGGGCTCCTTATCATATGGATGCTAGCGACACTATCATATACGTGAGCCAAAAGGCGCAAACGGTCCCGGGCAAAGGTAAGGCGACACCCGTGGGGATACCGTGCGTGAGGCCGCAAAGTGATATGAGGTGTTACCGGCTAGATCGATGTGACATCGAGTCGGGGTCCTGACATAGGTGTATTCAAATAAATAATCTAATCCGTTGTAAATTATCATAAATAGTAAATCGGCATTATTATTTTTACCTAGCCCAAGAAATAGATTATTTTTTTGAGCAAAGCGTAGGAAATAGATGTATTGACAAACAAAATGAACTGGGCTACATTCCGCCACAGCTTTCAAAGCTGACTTTGTTGGCCCACTAGACGAAGCATGTGCAAGGTGTTGTCCATTTAGTGAACAAAACGATTTTATGGTCTAAAACAAAAGGTCAACAAATTATTCTGACATCTGTAGTCGTTGGATTGACATCCAACGACGATCATGCTTCTTCAATCTCTGGTCTAGTTGCTCTTGCTCCAGCCGCCAAAACCATCGCCGGCTGGAGCGCCTACATCTGCCTCCCGTGGTCAGTTGTGCTGCCACACAGGCCTCACCGCGCCACCCTACTCCCACCGGTGGCCAGGTCATACCTGTACTCTCCCACACCTTCTGTTATTCTTCGGCGAAGGCGACCTCACCCGGCAGCCGAACCAGCCCCTCGTACTCCCCTCTGCCAGGGACTCCAGTGCCCCTTGTTCCATGACTCTGGATCGTTCCCATCTTAGGCCTCACTGTCGTCCACCACAGTGGACTGCTCGACGATGCATGGTCAACAACAAGAGCCAATATGGAGTACGTCGAGAGTCTTACAGCTGGGAACCACCAGCTACATCTTCGCACGCAAGCTAGTGCCTCCTTATTATGCGGGAATAAAAGATTCCCCCCCCTGGTAGGTTGGACCCACCAGCTACAATTTTTGCACGCAAGGATGTTCATTCTTATTACGCAAAAAAGTCCTTCCCCCCATGACAGTTGTAACCCATGAGCTACATCTTCGCACTAAAGTAAATGCCTCCTTATTAGTAAAATGATTCCTCCCCCTGCTAGCTCGGACCCTCCTGATTCGGAGGCTGACTTGTGGGCCTACTAACTTGACATGTATGCAGGGCTTTGTTAACCTAGTCAACAAACAATTCTAGCAACAGTGACCATTGGATTAACATCCAACGATCGCGCTGCTTCTTCAATCTCCGATCTTCTTGCTCCAGCTGCCAAAACCAGCACCGGCTAGACCGCCCACTACTGCCTCCCGTGGCCGGCTGTGCTACCACCGCGGGCCAATCCCTTTACTCACCCACAACTCATATTATTCTCGGGCGACGGCGGCCTCACACCGCAGCTGAACCAGTCAACCCACTTACTCCTCTCCGCGTGGGCATCCACTGCCGCGTCTTCCCCGGCTCCACATCATCCCCTTCCTAGGCCTCGCCGTCGTCCACCGCCTTGGTTCTCTCAGCACGGCGCGGTCAACATGGTCAAGGAATGACTTCCATCAGAACAGGACTGTACATGGAGAGGCTGACAGCTGGGTCCACGGCGGCAGCAAGGAAGTGCCTCCTTATTACGTGTAAAATAATTATCCCTCCACCTGACAGCGGGGACCCATTGGAAGGGACTCTGTATTTTGCGAAAAAAAACATTCCCCCTGACAGTTGGGACCTACCAGCTACATCTTCGCATGCAAGGAAGTGCGTCATATTACGGGCAAAAAATGATTCTCCCCACTGACCACTGGGACCCACCATGAATAACTCCGCACACAAGGAAGTGCCTCCTTATCCTCCCTGATAGTCGGGACCCACTTGGTCGAAGCGTACATAGCATTGTCATTCTGGTCGTGAATGTGTACATACATATTGGTCGATTGGTCTCTCTACAATGATGAACCATGATCGAGTAAGCAGCGACACGTGTAGTAGTAGAGCCCCCGACGTAGCAGTTCGGGCAGTCCAGTCAAAACAATGTACACATACATACAGCCAGATGCCAAAAATACGGCCAAATACGTACATACGGGCGGGGTCTCGAACGCCTACTCGCGCATTTGTACGACTAGGGCTCGTGTACATGGAGAGGCAACGGACGGCAGCAACGGCATCCTGTTCATCGGCAGCCAACCGGCTGGGTCAAAACAGAGAAACAGCGTCATGTTCATCGGGAGGCAACAGACTGGGTCGGAATGGGTCATGTTCAACGGGAGCCAACTGGCTTGGATGAAACAGCCGGAACGGGGTCTGACGTACCGCAAAATGGAGGAAAATGGCCTTCTGTTCGACCGCGTATGGTCGAAACGGGGTCCTGTTCATCAGGAAGGGTCTGGCGTACCACAAAATGGACTTGTGTTCGAGTGCCTATGGTCGAAATAGGGTGCTATTGATCGGGAGGGGTGTGGCGTACCACAAAATGGAGGAAGCGGGCTTGTGTTGGAGCGCCTACGGTCGAAATGGGGTCCTGTTCATCGGAAGGGATGTGGCGTACCACAAAACGGGACTCCACGGGCTACTGTTCATCCATCGTCTACTGCCTCGCTCTAGCCTCCATGGGCTACTATTCATCCACCATGCACTTCCTCCAGTCTCCACCAGCTAATGTTCACCACAGGGTCCTGTTCATCCAGCCTCCACCGGTTGTTGTTCAACTAGCCCTCCATGAGGTCATGTTCATCAACCCTCCACCGGCTACTATTCATGGAGCCTCCACGGGGTCATATTCATCCACCCTCAACCGTCCTCCTCGATCAGGGTCATGTTCATCCAGCGGCAACGGCCTCTACTACCATGCGGTCCTATTCATCCAACCCCCACTAGGAACTGTTCATCCAACCCCCAACAACGCTCACTGTTCATCGAGAGGCACCATGTTCGATCGGCTTCAGTTAGCAGCAGTAGCGAAGGAATCGCTCGATTGGGTTCAGTTAATAGTCAGGGATCGATCGATCGCCCGGGTTCAGTAACGCCTAGCCAGTGCAATCACTCGGGTTCAGTAAGAGAACGCATCGCTTGGGTTCAGTTATAGCTCAATGCTTCGCACACACACACATGTGTACGTATACGAGAGAAACGCGCAAACCTCTATGCATCGCTCGGCCCCGATCACCCACCGTCACCAGGAACTCCCTGAAATTTTCCTCGCCCTCGCATCTACCATGATTTTTCCTTCATGGATGGCCCAAAGAATGTCATGCAGATGTTTCTCTGGCCTGCCCAGGATGAAAAGCCCATTTTCTATCATGATTTTTTGTCAAAGAAGTAGGAGCCCACCACATCTGTGATGATACCGGGTTTGTCACAATTATCGTCATAGAAGTGTCATAAGCATGACAAAACAAATCGTTCAGGCCAAAATGTCATGGATGTGTCTTTTTTTGTAGTGTGAGTAGAAGAAGAAGGTGAAGTCTGAAGATAAGGCCAGCCCCTCACGGTGACGGTGATCCCTGTCGATTCTGACCGGGAGGAGGATGAAAAGAAGGACGACGAGGAGATCCACGACTCCGATGACCCCACCACTGAGGCGTTCTGAGATCAATTCGATAGCGACCCTGAGGAATAGTTTTATATTTAATGTAGTTCAAGTAGAATTAGTACGGAGTAGTTCGGTCTGATCTAGTAGTTTTAAGTTCTATGAACTATGTCTGCTTCAAATGAACTTGGTATATTTGAACTACGTTTGAAATGATCTAGTAGTTCTACTAGTTTATATCATTTTGAAGGAAATATGCCCTAGAGGCAATAATAAAGTTGTTATTTTATATTTCCTTATTCATGATAAAGCTTTATTATTCATGCTAGAATTGTATTGATCAGAAACTTAAATACATGTGTGAATACATAAACAAACACCGTGTCCCTAGTGAGCCTCTACTTGACTAGTTCGTTGATCAAAGATGGTTAAGGTTTCCTAACCATTGGCATGAGTTGTGATTTGATAACGGGATCACATCATTAGGAGAATGATGTGATGGACAAGACCCATCAGTTAGTTAATCATAATGATCGTTCAGTTTTATTGCTATTGTTATCTTCTTGGCAAATACATATTCCTTCGACTATGAGATTATGCAACTCCCGGATACCGGAGGAATGCCCTATGTGCTATCAAATGTCACAATGTAACCGGGTGCTTACAAAGATGCTCTACAGGTATCTCCGAAGGTGTTTGTTGAGTTGGCATAGATCGAGATTAGGATTTGTCACTCCGAGCATCGGAGAGGTATCTCTGGGCCCTCTCGGTGATACACATCATAAGCTTGCAAGCAAACGACTAAGGAGTTAGTCACAAGGTGATGTATTACAGAACAAGTAAAGAGACTTGCCGGTAACAAGATTGAACTAGGTATGAAGATACCAACGATCGAATCTCAGACAAGTAACATACTGATGGACAAAGGGAGCTACGTATGTTGTCATAACAGTTCGACTGATAAATACCTTTGTAGAATATGTAGGAGCCAATATGGGCATCTAGGTTCCGCTATTGGTTATTAAGCGAAGAGGTGTCTCGGTCATGTCTACATAGTTCTCAAACCCGTAGGGTCCGCACGCTTAACGTTCCATGACGATATAGTATTATATGAGTTATGTGATTTGGTGACCGGGTGTTGTTCAGAGTCCCGGATGAGATCGCGAACATGAAAAGGAGTCTCAAAATTGTCAAGAGGTAAAGATTGACATATAGGACGATGGTATTCGGACACCGGAAGTGTTTCGGGGGGTACCGGGTACTTATCGGGTCACCGGAAGGGGTTCCGGGCACCCCCAGCAAAAGATATGGGACTTATGGGCCAAGAGGGGAAACACACCAGCCACAAGGGGCCGGTGCCCCCCCCCCGTATGGGCTGGCTTAAGGAGGAGAAGGAAAGGGGAGAAGAGAAAGGAAAGTGTGGATTAGGATTCCCACTTCCTTCCCTCTCCCCGCCTCTTTCCTTCCCCCTCGGTTATATATGACAGGGGGCGCGTTTGGGAGGGACTCCAAGTAGGATTCCTCCTACTTGGGCACCTCCTATGGCTGCCCCTCCCTCCCTCCCACCTATATATATGTGGGAGGGGGGCGCCTAGCACACACCAGATCAATTGTTAGCCGTGTGCGGCGCCCCCCTCCACCGTTTACACCCCCGGTCATTTTTTCATAGTGCTTAGGCGAAGCCCTGCGAAGATAACTTCACCATCACCATCACCACAGTGTCGTGCTGACGGAACTCATCTACTACCTCGACGTCTTGCTGGATCAAGAAGGCGAGGGACATCACCGAGCTGAACGTGTGCAGAACGCGGAGGTGCCGTGTGTTCGGTACTTGATCGGTTGAAGCACAAAGAAGTTCGACTACATCAACCGCGTTGTGAAACGTTTCCACTTACAGTCTATGAGGGTGCATAGACACACTCTCCCCTCTTGTTTCTATGCATCTCCATGGATAAGTCATTGCATGTGTGTTTTTTCCATGCAACGATTCCCAACAATGGCATCATGAGCTAGGTCTATGCATAGATTATATGCACGAGTAGAACACAAAAGAGTTGTGGGCGGTGATAGTCATACTGCTTATCACCAACGTCTTATTTTGATTCGGCGGTATTGTGGTATGAAGCGGCCCGGACCAACCTTACATGTCCACGCACATGAGACCGGTTCCAACAACAAACATGCAGCTAGTTTTGCATAAAGGTGGTTGGCGGGTGTCTATTTCTCCTACTTTAGTTGAATCGAATTTGACTACGACCGGTCCTTGAAGAAGGTTAAAACAACAAACTTGATGAATCACCATTGTGGTTTTTTCCATAGGTAAGAACAGTTCTTGCTAGAAGCCCGTAGTAGCCATGTAAAACTTGCAACAACAACGTAGAGGACGTCTAACTTGTTTTTGCAGGGCATGATGTGATGTGATATGGTCAAGACATGATGTTATATACGTTATTGTATGATATGATCATGTTTTGTTAGATATCAGGCGACCGGCAGGAGACTTGTGGTTGTCTCTTTATTGTATGAAATGCAAATGCCATGTAATTGCCTTAGTTTATCGCTATGATTTAGCAATAGTTGTAGAAGCAATAGTTGGCGAGACGACCACGACGCAACGATGGAGATCAAGGTGTCGAGCCGGTGATGATGGAAATCATGATGATGCTTTGGAGACGGAGATCAAAAGCACAAGATGATGATGGCCATATCATGTCACATATTTTGATTGCATGTGATGTTTATCTTATATGCATCGTATTTTGCTTCGAACGACGGTAGCATTATAAGATGAACCCTTCACTAAATTTCAAGGTAAAAGTGTTCTCCCTGAGTATGCACCGTTTTGAAAGGTCGTCGTTTCGAGACACCACATGATGATCGGGTGTGATAGACTCTACGTTCACATACAATGGCTGTAAGACAACTTTACACATGCAGAATACTTGGGTTAAACTTCACGAGCCTAGCATGTATAGACATGGCGTCGGAACACTGGAGGCCGAAAGGTCGAGCGTGAATCATATAGTAGATATGATCAACATAGAGATGTTCACCATTGATGACTAACCCATCTCACATGATGATTGGACATGGGTTACTTGATTTGGATCACGTATCACTTAGATGACTTGAGGGATGTCTATTTAAGTGGGAGTTCTTAAGTAATTTGATTAATTGAACTTAACTTATCATGAACTTACTCCTGATAATATTTGCATATATATGTTGTAGATCAATAGCTCGCGATATAGCTCCGCTATTTTTGATATATTCCTAGAGAAAAATAAGTTGAAAGATGATAGTAGATATGATGCGGACTGGGTCCGTGATCTCAGTATTATCCTCATTGCTGCACGGAAGAATTATGTCCTTGATGCACCGCTAGGTGATAGACCTATTGCAGGAGCAGCTGCAGACGTTATGAACGTTTGGCGAGCTCGATATGATGACTACTTAATAGTTTAGTGCGCCATGCTTTACGGCTTAGAATCGGGACTTCAAAAACGTTTTGAACACCATGGAGCATATGAGATGTTCTAAGAGTTGGAATTGGTATTTCAGACTCATGCCCGTGTCGAGAGGTATGGGACCTCTGACAAGTACTTTGCCTAAAAGATGGAGGAGAATAGCTTAACCAGTGAGCATGTGCTCAGAATGTCTGGGTACTACAATCGCTTGAATCAAGTGGGAGTTAATATTCCAGATAATATATTTATTGACAAAGTTCTCTAGTCACTATCACCAAGCTACTAGAACTTCGTGATGAACTATAATATGCAAGGAATGACAAAAATGATTCCCAAGCTCTTCGCGATGCTGAAATCAGCGAAGGTAGAAATCAAGAAAGAGCATCAAGTGTTGATGGTTAACAAGACCACTAGTTTCAAGAAAAGGGTGAGGGAAGGAAAGGACTTCAAGAAGAATGGCAAGCAAGTTGCCACTCCCATGAAGAAGCCCAAAGCTGGACCCAAGCCTAAAACTGACTGCTTCTACTGCGAAGGAAATGGTCACTAGAAGTGGAACTGCCCCAAAAACATGGAGGATAAGAAGGATGGCAAAGTGAACAAAGGTATATTTGATATACATGTTATTGATGTATATTTTACTAGTATTCGAGGTAATCCCTGGGTATTTGATACTGGTTCAATTGCTAAGATTAGTAACTCAAAACAGGAGTTGCAGAGACTAGTTAAAAGCGAGGTTACAATGTGTGTTGGAAATGATTCCATGGTTGATATGATCACCATCGCACACTCACTCTACCTTTGGGATTGGTGTTGAATCCAAATAAATGTTATTTGGTGTTTGTGTTGAGCATGAATATGATTACATCATGTTTATTGCAATACGGTTATTCATTTAAGTTACAGAATAATTGTTATTCTGTTTACATGAATAAACCTTCTATGGTCATACACCCAATGTGAATGGTTTGTTGAATCTCGATCGTACTAATACACATATTCATAATATTGATGCCAAAAGATGCAAAGTTGATAATGACAGTGCAACATACTTGTAGCACTGCCGTTTAGGTCATATTGGTGTAAAGCGCATGAAGAAACTCCATGCAGATGGGTTTTTTGGAATCACTTGATTATGAATCATTTGATACTTGCGAGCCATGCCTCATGGGCAAGATGACTAAAATTCCGTTCTCTGGAACAATGGAGCGAGCTAATGACTTATTGGAAATAATACATACTGATGTATGCGGTCTGATGAGTGTTGAAGCACACGGCGGGTATCATTATTTTCTGACCTTCCCAGATGATTTGAGTATGTATGGGTATATCTACTTAATGAAACACAAGTCTGAAACATTTGAATAGTTCAAAGAATTTCAGAGTGACGTAGATAATCATCGTAACAAGAAAATAAAGTTTCTAAGATCTGATCGCGGAGGCGAATATTTGAGTTACGAGTTTGGCCTTCATATAAAACAATGTGGAATAGTTTCACAACTCATGCCACTTGGAACACCACAGCATAATGGTGTGTTTGAACGTCGTAACCATACTTTATTAGATGTGGTGCGTTCTATGATGTCTCTTACCGATTTGCCATTATCATTTTGGGGTTATGCATTAGAGACAGCCGCATTCACATTAAATAGGGCACCGTCTAAATCTGTTGAGATGACCCCATATGAACTATGGTTTGGCAAGAAACCTAAGCTGTCATTTCTTAAAAGTTTGGGGATGTGACGCTTATGTCAAAAGGCTTCAGCCGGATAAGCTCGAACCCAAAGCGAGGAAGTGTGTCTTCATAGGATACCCTGAGGAAACCATTCGGTACACATTCTACCATAGATCTAAAGGCAAGATCTTTGTTGGTAAGAATGGATCCTTTCTGGAGAAGGAATTTCTCTCGAAAGAAGTGAGTGGGAGGAAAGTAGAACTTGATGAGGTTGTTGTACCTTCTCTCGAATTGGAGAGTAGCACATTAGAGAAATCCGTTCTCGTGATGCCTACACCAACTAGAGAGGAAGCTATTTGTAACACCCACAATGTGGCTATATCTCCCATGTGTCGAGGCATGACTTAGAGGCATAACCGCATGGTAGTTTAGTCGCAAGTGGAGTAATCTTCACACAATCCCATGTATTGGATAAGAACGGGACAAAGAGTTGGCTTACAATCGCCACTTCACACAAATAACAAGTTAAACATACATCATCCAGAGTACAAAAAAGGTCCGACTACGGAACCAAAATAAAAGAAGACAAACCCAAATGCTAGATCCCCGATCGTCCCAACTGGGCTCCTCTAGTTATTAACCGGAAAAGACACAAAACCACGATCAGGATCTTCATCGAGCTCCCACTTGAGCTCGGTTGCGTCACCTGCACTGGTATCATCGGCACCTGCACTGGTATCATCAGCACCTACAACTGTTTGGAAGTATCTGTGAGTCACAACGACTCAGCAATCTCACACCCGCGAGATCAAGACTATTTAAGCATATGGGTAGGATAAGGTAATGAGGTGGAGCTGCAGCAAGCACTAAGCAAAATATGGTGGCTAACTTACGTAAATAAGAGCGAGAAGAGAAGCAACTCAACGGTCATAAAGCTAGAAATGATCAAGAAGTGATCCTGGAACTACTTACGCACAACCATAACACAAGAACCGTCTTCACTTCCCGGACTCCGCCGAGAAGAGACCACCACGGCTACACACGCGGTTGATGCATTTTAATTAATTCAAGTGTCAAGTTCTCTACAACCGGATATTAACACATACCCATCTGCCACATAACTGCGGGCATGGCTTTCGAAAGTTTAAACCATGCAAGGTGTCCCAACTTAGCCCATCACAAGCTCTCACGATCAACGAAGGATATTCCTTCTCCCGAAATGACCCGATCAGTCTCGGAATCTCGGTTACAAGACATTTCAACAATGGTAAAACAAGACCAGCAAAGCCGCCCGATGTGCCGACAAATCCCGATAGGAGTTGCACGTATCTCGTTCTCAGGGCACACCGGATGGGCCAGACCTTGGGTTGGCATAGACCCTAGTTGCCTAGGGGGCGTCGGACATCGCCCAGGTTGGACCAACACTGAGAGGAGCACTGGCCCGGGGGGTAAATAAAGATGACCCTCGGGCTCCGGAAACCCAAGGGAAAAAGGCTTAGGTGAGGCAAATGTAAAACCAAGGTTGGGCCTTGCTGGAGGAGTTTTATTCAAAGTGAACTGTCAAGGGGTTCCCATAACACCCAACCACGTAAGGATTGCAAAATCAAGGAACATAACACTGGTATGACGGAAACTAGGGCGACAAGAGTGGAAGAAAACACCAGGCATAAGGTCGAGCCTTCCACCCTTTACAAAGTATATAGATGCATTAATTAAATAAGAGATATTGTGATATCTCAACATATCCATGTTCCAACATGGAACAAACTTCAACTTCACCTGCAACTAACAACGCTATAAGAGGGGCTGAGCAAAGCGGTAACTTAGCCAACCAACGGTTTGCTAGGAAAGGTGGGTTAGAGGCTTGACATGGCAATATGGGAGGCATGATATAACAAGTGGTAGGTACCGCGACATAGCGGTAGAACGAACAACTAGCTAGCAAAGATAGAAGTGATTTCGAGGGTATGGTCATCTTGCCTGAGATCCCGCAAGGAAGAGGAACGAGTCCATGAATAAGACAAACGGACGTAGTCGAACGGATCCTCACAAACGCAGTGTTAGAGAAACTACTGAGAAGAAGTAACACCGGAAAGAAGGAAAACAACATAGTAAACAACCATCACATAAACATGGCATTATGCACAATGAATCATGATGCATGTCTGGTTTAATGAGGCATGGCATGGCAAAGTGCACAAATAATACTGCAAATTAAGTGGAGCTCAATATGCAACGAGTTGCATATTGACAAAACACCACATCAATTATTTAGTTCACTCCCGGTTAGGTACTCAACAATATTAAATGTTGTTAAACATGGAAAGAGGTGAAGCATAAGAAAACTACCTATCTAGACAAGTTTAAATGAGGCCAGAACAATAAACAACAATTCCAAAAAATCCCCATGTGCAAATTATGGATTTGGTACTGTTCTGCCATGTACACAATTTTAGAGTTATTAAACATGCAAAGTAAAGCCACCATGTTAAACAAGGCATTTTTGCTACCCCATTTACATATAAAGTTTATTTAAAACCGAGCTACGGTTAAATAGTTATGAAATAAATCATTTTAACATGGCATTATACAAAAATATGCACAAAGAGCATTTTAAACATTTTTAACATGGGTGAAAGTAGCATATTATGAAACTAGACAAAATTCTAAGCAAGTTACATATAAAGTTTTTTTAAACCGATGCATGGTTATTTAGTTGTGAGCATATCAATGTGATGGCATTTTTCTGTAATTAGGCATGTGATGGATATTTAGCAAAAAAACGTCCAAGGGAAAAAATGTCCACGGGTTGAAGCTGTCTAGACCAACAAGCACAGGAGAGGGGCTGGGCGCTGCTCACCATGGGCCATGGCCCAGGTCGGTGGGGAGGAGGCTGCAGCAGGCCGGATCTGGAGGTGGGTCTTGGCGGGGCTGGGCCGACGCGCTACTGCAGTGGTGGTCAACGCGAAGGCGAGATCAAGCGCCTGTCGATGCAGGAGGGATCGATGCAGAGGAAACGAGCGGCGGCGGCAGTCGATCTCCGGCGAGCAGTCGGCGGTGGGGTTCACGAAGGACGAGGACAGGCGGTTCCATGCCGGATCTGTTGAGGGGAACCGGTTCCCGACGGTGGGAGGTGGATCCGGCACAATGGAGCTCGAGGACGTCCATGGCGGTGGCCTCCTTGCTTCTGTGCAGGAGACAAAGAGTGAGGTGAGGGAGAGGGAGGACAGAGGGAAAGGAGAGAGAAGCGGATCTGGCCTGGGGTCACCGCGGCGGCTCCTGGTCGCCGGAGTTCATCTCGGCGCGGTGCGAGGCGACGCAAGCGACAGGGACGAGCGGGAGGGAGCTCGGGGCAGGGGCGACTGCGGGGCTATGGGCGCGCAGCGGCGGCGGCTCGGGCCCGGTTGCGGCCCGGGGTGGTCCTCGCGCGGGCTTTGTGGGCCGTGGCGGGGGGAAGCCAGGGAGGCAACATGGAACGCGGGGATTAGGCAGGGCGGCGGCTCAGGGGGTTTCTGGTGGTGGTGCAGCCTGTCGTGGTGTGACAAGTGGCGGCGGCAGGGTGGATTGGCGCTGAAAACGAGGAGGAAGCGGCGGCTAGAGGATAGGGGGGAGGCTAGGGGCGCCCAAGATGGCAAGGGAAGGGGTTTAAATAGGCAGTGGGTCTAGGTTAGGGTTAGGAGGGGGTTTGGAGGGGTTTTTTGGACCCTCGGATCGCGATCGTGCGGCTCCGGACAGAGGGGGAAACTAGGTGGGCTGTAGGTGAGTGGAAGTGGGCTGTGCAGAAAGGCCTCGAGCTGAGAAGAGAGAGAGAATGGCAGCCCGGCAATAGTTTCCAGAGACCAAAAACGTTTGACAATTTGACCGACTGTATTGTCGCTATAGTTATCCGTTGGGGCGTCAAACGGACTCCGAAAGCGATGAAACTTGGCAGGCGACCTACTAACAACATAACAACACCGCACGCCAACTTTCATCCCATTCCGAGAACATTTTACGGCCACTTATAAAATAATATTTCGGACATGCCGCGGGCACGTGCAAGTGTGTATGGGCTCAGAACGGACAACGGGGAGAACTAGGAGAACCCGGACAAATGCAAGTTTTGAAAACAAGATGATGCAATGCACATGATGACATGGCAAGATGTAACATGCAAGCGAATGACAAGGCAACAACAGCGAATAACTGGAAGACACCTGGCGCATCGGTCTCGGGGCATCACACTATTGATGATGATCATGAAACTTCAAGTCAAGTTACTACTAGACTTCATAGGTCAAACA
Source organism: Triticum dicoccoides (assembly GCF_002162155.2). Lineage (NCBI taxonomy): Eukaryota > Viridiplantae > Streptophyta > Magnoliopsida > Poales > Poaceae > Triticum > Triticum dicoccoides. Next base: position 378,477,554 of record NC_041392.1, on the reverse strand, counting down.
GAGCACGTTCCGCACCAGAGTGGTACACTAATCCTGTCCTGGAAATCATGTTATTAGACCATGGCAAACCTACAAACTATGAAGAAGCTATGATGAGCCTAGATCCCGATAAATGGCTTGAGGCCATAAAATCTAAGATAGGATCCATGTATGAGAAAAAGTGTGGACTTTGGTGGATTTTCCCGATGATCGGCAAGCCATTGAGAATAAATGGATCTTCAAGAAGAAGACTGACGCTGATAGTAATGTCACTATCTACAAAGCTCGACTTATCGCAAAAGGTTTTCATCAAATTCAAGGAGTTGACTATGATGAGACTTTCTCACCCGTAGCGATGCTTAAGTCTGTCTGAATCATGTTAGAAATTGCCACATTTTATGATTATAAAATCTGGCAAATGGACGTCAAAACTGCATTGCTTAATGGATATCTTAAAGAAGAGTTGTATATGATGTAACCAGAAGGTTTTGTCGATCCTAAAGGTGCTGACGGAGTTTGCAAGCTCCAGCGATCCATCTATGGACTGGTGCAAGCATCATGGAGTTGGAATATACGCTTTGATGAGGTGATCAAAGCATATGGTTTTATACAGACTTATGGTGAAGCCTCTTGTCGGTGTCAAAACCGACGGATCTCGGGTAGGGGGTCCCGAACTGTGCGTCTAGGCCGGATGGTAACAGGAGGCAGGGAACATGGTGTTTTACCTAGGTTCGGGCCCTCTTGATGGAGGTAAAACCCTATGTCCTGCTTGATTAATATTGGTGATATGGGTAGTACAAGAGTAGATCTACCACGAGATCAAGGAGGCTAAACCCTAGAAGCTAGCCTATGGTATGATTGTTGTATATATTGTATATCTATCGACTAGCCTGGCCTCGGTTTATATAATGCACCGGAGGCCTAGGATAACAAGAGTCCTAGCCGAATACACTTGTGGGGAGAAGTCCTTGTCTTGATCGCGAAGTCTTGTGGAATCTTCCTTGTATGCGGTAGCCATCTTAACTGGCCCATGAGTATACGGCCACGGGGGTCCTCGGCCCAATCTAATAGATCGGAGATGACGTGGTGAGTACCCCCTAGTCCAAGACACCGTCAGTAGCCCCCTAAACCGGTCTTCAAGTTAGGGACGCTCCTCGATTCTTCCGAACTGTTCTTTGTCTTCGGTTGCCGGTCTTGAAAACTGGTTCAACATATCTTCTTTATCTTCGATCTTGAGGATCGCCGAAATGCATTCGACGAGTTTACACATAGGGTATCCGAGGAGCCCCTTTAAGTTTCCAGCCTTTATTAATGCCTTCTTTATTTTTATGCCACACCTCGGGTTTGAAGTTGTTCCCGGGAGGCAGGGTCCTCTTGCGTCCGAGCTCCAACGCCGGACTGCATTCGAGGTATCTTTTGCAGCCGAGCACCAACGCCGGACCGCTTCCTAGCTCTAGCGTCGGAACGTATCCGAGCTCCAACGCCGGACTGTATATCTGAGCTCCAATGCCGAAATATATCCGAGCTCCCACGCCGGACTGTGTCCAGGCTCCAATGCCGGACTATATCCGAGGTGTCATATCACCTTGGTTCAAAAAAGTTGAAGGAGTTTAGCCGAGCTTAATGCCGGAAATGCCCTCTATGGAGCCAGCCACTAGCGCCCGAGCTTTATGCCGGACTGCTTCCGAGGTGGTGCACCACCCCGACTATGGGCCGATTTTTTGTCAATATTTTTTATTGGTGCAATTTATTCTCTGCCCAGATATATAGCCAGTAGCCCTCAAGGTGTGTATCGGTCTAAAACCCGAGATGCACATGAAGGATGACATAACACCGCTGATCCCAGTAGCCGCTGAGACTCAGGTTGATTTGCAAAATCGGCCTGAGGATCAAGTCCTAGCTCGGCAGAATACTTCGGGACACAAAAGCGGCATGCTCAGTCCTCAAGACTCAGGTTGGGTGCGGCCGACCAACCTGAGGATCAAAATCTCCTCGAAAACTATATTGCACATAAAATTTTCTGCATCGGACAAGCAATGCGCCCCCGAGACACTGGTCGGGTGGCAACACCAGATCAGGGGATCGATGTGCCCCTTTAATATTTGTAAATAATAAGCCCAAAGCCCAGTAGCCCCCGAGCCTTAATGCGAGCACAGGTGGCCGAATTAATGTAACACCCCGGATATGACTTCCCCAATTTGTACTCCAACTCTTGCCATTTCCGGCGTTAAGTTATTTTATTTTCTCGGGTTCGGGTTTTTGTCTCCGTGTGTTGTTATCGTTGTCATGCATCTCATATCATGTCATCATGTGCATTGCATTTGCATACGCGTTCATCTCATGCATTCGAGCATTTTCCCCGTTGTCTGTTTTGCATTCCGGTGCTTCGTTCTCCTCCGGTGGTCATTTCTACATTTCTTTCGTGTGTGGGGATTAAACATTTCCGGATTGGACCGAGACTTGCCAAGCGGCCTTGGTTTACTACCGGTAGACCACCTGTCAAGTTTCGTACCATTTGGACTTCGTTTGATACTCCAACGGTTAACCGAGGGACCGAGAAGGCCTCTTGTGTGTTGCAGCCCAACACCCTTCCAATTTGGCCCAAAACCCACCAAAACCTGCTCCATCATCTAGAGCGTTCGATCACGATCGTGTGGCCGAAAACCGCACCTCGCTTGGACTCTCCTAGCTCCTCCTATGCCTATTTAAAGACCCCCCATTCGAAATCCCGGGCGAAACCCTAAAATCCCAGATCCGCCGCCGCCGGACAAAAATTCGCCAGGCCGGACACGTCCGACCCGCGCCGCCGCCGCCACGTGTCGCCGCCCGGGTGGACCGCCGCCTCCTCCACCGCGCGGCCCGGGGAGCCCGTTGCCGGCCCCCGCGGCACGGACCTGCGG
>NC_041392.1:378349324-378473941 GCF_002162155.2 Triticum dicoccoides | reverse complement strand
CACCGCCTTCGACCGCTCCGGCCGCCGCACTCCTCCAGCTCTGCCGCGCCATCGCCGGAGACCTCGCCGGCGTGAGCTCGCCGCCACCCGAGCTCGCCGGCCCGGTCCCGCGCCGCCCCGGCCCCTCCTCCTCGCCGGCCGGCCCCTCCTCCTCTCAAGGCCCCTCTCCGGCAAGTCCCTGCTCCGGCGACCTTGAGCAAACTCCGGTCGACCAACCTCGAATCGCGTGCCCCGGATCTGGATCTGGATCCCGACGTTTGACTTTTTCCCAAAACCCTAGTTCATGTTGCCCTGTTCATCGTGCTATAACTTTGCATCCGTAGCACCGTTTTGGGCATATAGCATATCAAAATGTTCATCTCAGAGAGCACATCATTTCATTCCATTGAATCATTTTCATTTGAGTTCATCTTCATACTCGAAATGTTGTTAGAAGAGGGCTACTTGAGATAATTGTCAGATCTGCTACTCCATTTAGATATTTGTCATTTTTGCCATGATTAATGTGTGCATGATATGCCCATGAGTTCTACATATGTTTTGTTAAGGGTTTTGCCATCTTTCCAGAGGTGCCACCCATGTATTTTTGTGATGTGTGTGGTGACTAGCTCAAGCTTGCCAAGTGAGGCACTTGGTAATGCTAATTTCAGGGACTTAGCATTTCCACCAAGTCCTTGGCCTGTTTATCTCATGTTGTCATATGTTCATGTTGTTTCCTAGTGACCAGTGCCTCTTTTGAGGATGATCAGTAAGGATGTTTTGTTAATCTTGTAGTGCTCTATCCATCCATGTCTTTGTTTGCAATTATGGAGCACCCTAACTTGAGTCAATCGAGGTCTACTTTTGCTACTTCGTAAATCTGGGCAGATTGTCTACTTGTTAGTGATTTTGCCGAGGATGTTGTAGTTGATCCGTGCATGCTATGCTATTGTTTTTGCCATGTCTAGCTTGTATTTGTGCATTCTTGATGGGTGTATGCTTAGTTTGCCATGACTTGCTCTGTAGTAAGTGCATCGAGCTCGTAAACATGCCTACTTGATATCTGTTTTCAGCATGCTCCAGTTTTCACTAAGTCTGAGAACTGTTTATGTTTTTGCCATGTTCACATGCTTGCAATTGTATTTTCTGATCCCTTTTGGCTCAAGGTCACTAAGGGACTTTTGTTAAGCTCTTTCAGTAGCTCCATGCCATGCTTTACTTTGCCATGTTCAGGTCCTGTAGCATGTAGTTTTGATATTTCGAAGAGTGCTACCTGATCTGAAATTCCAAACAAGTGTTAATTTCACTAAGTCTGAAATCTGTTTGCCATATGCATTTTTGCCATGCTTGTTTGAACCCATTAATGGATGAATTGGCCGAAGCTTAGTGCTAGACTTTTGTTAAGCATCATGATTTCATCCCTGCCATGTATTTTGTTGTCATGTTTGGGTGCTGTAACATGTTCATCTTGTTGCATTTAGATGCCTACTTGTTGTAAATCGCAGACCGGTGTCATATTTGAATTGCTTGCCATTTCCAAACCGTAACTCTGATTCCGGCGTTCTTTATATCGTTTTCAAGCGATTTCATCTCATCTTTCCAGTGGCACATTTGGATTCCCAAGTTGAGGCCAGGTTCATGCATCCCTTGTCAAATCTTGCATTTGCATCCCGCATCGCATCCCGCATAGCATTCCATGTTTGCATCATATTGTTTGATCCTTGCACGTGGTTGATTGTGTCCTTGTTGCTTGTTTGTCTTGTTTGGGTAGAGCCGGGAGACGAGTTCGCTAACGAGGAGCCCGTTGAGCTTGCTTTCGAGGATCCAGTCAACTCTGACAACTTTGCAGGCAAGATGATCATACCCTCGAAATCACTACTATATTTGCTTTGCTAGATGCTCGCTCTGTTGCTATGCCAATGCTACGATGCCTACCACTTGCTTTCAAGCCTCCCAAATTGCCATGTCAAACCTCTAACCCACCATGTCCTAGCAAACCATTGATTGGCTATGTTACCGCTTTGCTCAGCCCCTCTTATAGCGTTCCTTGTTGGAACTTTTATTTACTTGTTGGGATATCATTATATTATCTTGTTATCTTAATGCATCTATATACTTGGTAAAGGGTGGAAGGCTCGGCCTCTCGCCTAGTGTTTTGTTCCACTCTTGCCGCCCTAGTTTCCGTCATATCGGTGTTATGTTCCCAGATTTTGCGTTCCTTACGCGGTTGGGTTAATGGGAACCCCTTGATAGTTCGCCTTGATTAAAGCTTTTCCAGCAATGCCCAACCTTGGTTTTACCATTTGCCACCTAGCCTCTTTTTCTCTTGGGTTTCTGTAGCCCGAGGGTCATCTTATTTTACCCCCAGGGCCAGTGCTCCTCTGAGTGTTGGTCCAAACTAGAGTCCTGTGCAGCGCCCCCTCGGGGAAACTCGAGGTTTGGTTTTAGTTGTATGGAGCGCTCATCTGAGTGTACCCTGACAACGAGATATGTGCAGCTCCTATCGGGATTTGTCGGCACATTCGGGCGGTGCTGCTGGATTAGTTTTAACCTGTCGAAGTGTCTTGAAGAACCGAGGACCGAGTCTGATCGGAACGTCTCGGGAGGAGGTCTATTCCTTTGTTGACCGTGAGAGCTTGTCATGGGCTAAGTTGGGACTCCCCTGCAGGGATTTGAACTTTCGAAAGCCGTGCCCGCGGTTATGGGCAGATGGCAATTTGTTAATGTCCGGTTGTAGATAACTTGAACCTTAACTTAATTAAAATGAATCAACTGAGTGTGTTACCGTGATGGCCTCTTCTCGGCGGAGTCCGGGAAGTGGACATGGTGTTGGAGTAATGTTTGCGCAGGTTGTTCTATAGTTTCTCGCTCGCGCTTTGCCTCCTCTTCTCGCTCTCTTTTGCGAACAGGATAGCCACCATATTTGCTAGTCGGTTGCTGCAGCTCCACATATATTTACCTTGCCATACCTATAAGCTTAAATAGTCTTGATCGCGAGGGTGCGAGATTGCTGAGTCCCTATGGCTCACAGATTAGTATTACACCAGATGCAGGGCCTGATGATTCCGCTCCAGGTGACGTGCTTGAGCTCAAGTGGGAGTTCGACAAAGACTCTCAACGATACTATGTTTCCTTTCCTGATGATCAGTAGTGTTGCCCTGTTGGGGGTAATCAGGACCGTGTCGCATGTTGGGTTATCTTTTATTTTGGCGCCGTAGTCGGGCCATGAGTGTTTGGATGATGTAATGTTATTTATGTACTTGATTGACGTGGTGAGTGTAAGCCAACTATGTTATCTCCCCTTTTATTATCTATATTACATGGGATGTTGTGAAGATTGCCTAACTTGCAACATATGCCTTCAATGCGATTATGCCTCTAAGTCGTGCCTCGACACGTGGGAGATATAGTCGCATCGAGGGTGTTACAATTAAGGATCAATATCCATAGTAAAATCACAAATTATGTGTAATGACTCTATGTATCCAAGTACTTTACGTCATTAATGCTCGGATCTGCATTGTACAAAACTTTGTTGACCGACCATCGGCTTCCACCTCCTTGGCCAGTAGCCGAGGAGTGTTTGTCCTACTTTATAAAGCCTTTATGAGGGCAAAGATTTACGACAAACAAGGCAATCTGGCCACACGGTTTATAAACAAAGGTACGCAGAGAGATATGTTATATTACTATTTACAGAAGAAATGTATTCCGAAGAAAATAGTCCCGCTATCGGCTCCTTTCTTTGGGTTGTCATGCTAAGCATGATCATGAAACCTCGGCTCGAATGTAAGAGCAAAATATCGAGGATTTAGTTTGGGAGGCCAGTTAATAGCCCCCGGTAGTGTTCGGCGATAGTTGAGGTCAAGCCGTAAACACTTCGGCCAATGTTATGAATGGCTCGTCATAGTCATCGGATCGCTGACTAGTTTACGCTTGTTGTGACAGTCAGTTTTCAGCTTTCTCCACTAAGGTGCTTAACCATGTGAGCTGGAAGCACAATCACAGTGGTTCTCCCTTTGCACGCCTAGCCGAACAAAATGGAACATAGGAAGCAAGTGCAGGAGCCGGGCAACCCAACTATTGACCGAAGACACAATTCAAATCCGATGCATATATAGCAATATCTGAGAATGTTTTTGCCGAATCCCTAAAGGTGTCCGGCGTTGCATTGCGAGACTAATGCTGGAAAAGCACAAAGAGTTTAAAAGTGCCAAAAAGCTTGGAAAACCAAGAAACGTCAGTAAAAACATGAAGTCCGAACAAGATCAAGTGTTCGGTGCCAATCCGAAAATTGGTCTTAGAAAAAAGAAGTGCTTCTGTCGTCCTTTAACATGAGACATCCTATCTCAAGACTTCGAGCGGGTCAGCCTACGGCTTCAACCTCCTATCCCGAGGGCAGAGTACTTCTCATTAGGCCAGTTTAGCAAACTAAACTCTAGCGGCTTTGAGAGAGAAATTAGGCTCCCCGGCTAGTGACCGCACACTCGCGTCGAAAAAAGGAGTGATAAATAATAATAATAGAACTTTGCAACGACTGAGAAGAAGAACACTTATTATAAAACGGCTCAAATAAACTTAAGAGCCCCCAAGTGACTTGGGTAGAAGAATGATTGCATGTACCGAAGTACTTATATCATATCTATGTTCAACCGAACTTTAAACGTGTCTTAACCGACCATCGGCTTCTCCCTCTTTGGTTAAGGACCGAAAAGTGTTATATACTCCATCGGTCGAGAATATCGACGGTGTTTCCAATAACCAGGCAATCAGGCCATAAGGCTGTAACAGACAAAGCGCGCTCAGGGAACTTATGCTATATTACTGCGAAGAGTAAGAAGCGTCTTCGAAGAAAATAGTACCCCCACTGATACCTTTCTTCAGTGCTCATTGTTATTATGAGACTTGTGCAATAGATTTTTTGTACTCATGAGTTCCGTTGTGTGCCGACCATCATTGAATAACTATAAGAGCGCTAGCTTTCGGCTTCACCCAGTCTGAGGTCCGGCTCGGGTGACCCGATCGTGACAATCACAGAGGTGCTCCCTTTACTCCCTAGCCGAATAATCGGTAACGTAGGGGTAAACACAAGAGCGAGGCAACCCAGCTTGCAAATCGCTTAAGTCAATGTAGTGCATATTGTGGCGTAATACACGAACAAGGAACGAAGCCGTACAAGTATAATCATATGCAACAGGAAAAGCTTCATAAAGGAAGCCCCCAAGTAAACGGGGTATTTGAATTTATGCGTCACAAACAAAGTTTGGACAAGGAAATTTTTTAGAAGCAACTTTTTTCCAAAAAAGTATAATGCTTGGTCGAACCGAACACAAGTTAGAAATTAAAGCTTTGAGCATGAAAGCGACTTAGCTGGTTAATGTGTTCGGCATTGATGACGCGGTCTGAGCTTGATGCGGGGCATGGTTCCATCCCTCAAGCCGGTCCCGAGGTGGCGGAGCGGAGAGCTTGACACGACGAAGTAGTGACATAGCATGATCAATCCAGACCAGCAGAGTGACGCCGAAGTCCCCGGATCATTTTCCTGTGCACAAAAAATAGTGCAAACCGGAGATAATAGTAATAATGACAATTAAAAAAATCATTGCATAATAAATAATTTATGCAAAGTGAGTAATAAAAGAAATATGGCCTGGCACCGAAGTCAAGTCGATGCAGGGCGTTGGCGTGATGCGGTAAAGGCGTGGCAAAGCCTGAATTCGCAGGTCGGTCCGAGCTCCGAGTGCGGTGTTCACCGGACTATGTACGAAAACTCACCGAACCACCATGCGACTGTCGTTAATGCAGCCACCATTTGATAGACCTGTGTACATATGACGGACCAACCAGAGTAATAATTCCTTGGGAAAAATGAACCCAAGCAAGCAAAAAATTCTGGGATTGATAGCACCTGGTTTATTTGTTGTAGCAATCCGAAGGAAGGTGATTCCTAAAATTGGGACCCGCTCCGCACACCCATTGCCTGATGGGCGATAAAACGACGGCATGGCAATGCTGGTAAAGGTTGAGTCGCCGAGGCAAAGCCCTCGGCCCAGCTAACGTGACAGAGCTGGTCGGCTAATGACGCCGAAGTGTCCAGAGTAGGTTGATGAAGAGATGGCGAAGCCCCCGGTCTAGCCTCGATGTCAAAGCCTCGATGTCAGCCGATGAGTCGAAGTAGGTCGGCGTGATGGACACCAGCTTGAAGAAGAAATAGTGCGGCCCTGTCGATGCAGGTCGTTACGTGGTCGATGCCGGCTTGATGAAGCGACCGTGCGGCGATGCCGGTATGCCCGCTCCGTGTAATCCTTGGGGCGGCGATGTTGGTGATGATTTATCCTTCGTGATGCCGGGCTCTTGTTCGGCTTGCCGAGATGATGATCCGAAGAAGTTGAGCTCGGCTCAACAAAGTGACGCCGTGTCTAGCGCAGGTCGGCAGCCGTGGAGTAATATTGCCGGACTGGTTTGACACCAGTATGATGTTGAAGATCATGTTCAAAAGATCTTACAGTTAGTGGGATGTGTTCGGGAACAAAACACAATACCCCATACAAAACTTCCTTCAAAAGGGATGTCCGAAATCCTGTTCATAAAAAAGATGAACTCGGGTCGGATTCGTTTTCGCGCAGAAAATAGATCCGAAAGTGATGCACTAATCGGAAGGTTCCCTGAGTTTGGACGGTCGGATCGAGCCGAAATTTTGAGAGGTGGTAGATATAGGAATTCCGCATCCGATCCACGGTTGGATCTTCCAAAGGACGTCCGAGCTAGAAGCTGGACACCACGCCCTAAACTCATCCAAATTCCCGTCTAGATTTGACAAGGCTCCGGAACAGAGATTCCTCCATCGGAACTCGACGAAATTTTCCAGGGTTGTTGTAGACTCAATTCCGCACAATTCCACCAAAGCGATCGTCAAAGCGATACTCGAGGAGGTGGTGGTGGCAGATACGAGTTCGCTGTCCAGAAAAACAGCACGGTCGCTTGAGGGCAATGTTGACGTTGAGCCCCCGAGCTCCATAGATGATTCCTCCGTGATCTTGATAGAGATCGGAGTTGATGTTTGATGAAGGCCCTCGTCCGGACATGGTGATCCGAACACGGGGCGCAATTCTTGGTCAAACCAAGGTGACCAGTCGAGCTGGTGACGAAGATGCCGAAGTCGCAGTTGATCTGCAGGCGAGCCATCGATCCTTTTGTCGATCACACAGCGGAACTCTCAATGAAAGCACCAATGTCGGTGTCAAAACCGGCGGATCTCGGGTAGGGGGTCCCGAACTGTGCGTCTAGGCCGGATGGTAACAGGAGGCAGGGAACACGATGTTTTACCCAGATTCAGACCCTCTTGATGGAGGTAAAACCCTACGTCCTGCTTGATTAATATTGATGATATGGGTAGTACAAGAGTAGATCTACCACGAGATCAAGGAGGCTAAACCCTAGAAGTTAGTCTATGGTATGATTGTTGTACATATTGTATATCTATCAACTAGCCTGGCCTCGGTTTATATAATGCACCGGAGGCCTAGGATAACAAGAGTCCTAGCCGAATACGCCGGTGGGGAGAAGTCCTTGTCTTGATCGCCAAGTCTTGTGGAATCTTTCTTGTATGTGGTAGCCGTCCGAACTGGCCCATGAGTATACGTCCACGGGGGTCCTCGGCCCAATCTAATAGATCGGGAGACGACGTGGTGAGTACCCCCTAGTCCAGGACACTGTCACCTCTATTTACAAGAAAGTGAGTGGGAGCTCTGTAGCATCTCTGATATTATATGTGGATGAGATATTATTGATTGGAAATGATATAGAATTTCTGGATGTTATAAAAGGATACTTGAATAAGAGTTTTTAAATGAAAGAACTCGGTGAAGCTACATACATATTGAGCATCAAGATCTATAGGGGTAGATCAAGATGCTTAATAGAACTTTCACAAAATACATACCTTGATAAGATGTGAAGAAATTCAAAATGGTTCAGTCCAAGAATGGGTTTTGGCCTGTATTACAAGGTGTCAAGTTGAGTAAGACTCAAAACCCGACCACGGCAGAAGATAGAGAGACAATGAAAGTCATTCCCGTGCCTCAGCCATAGGTTCTATAAAGTATGACATGCTGTGTACTAGACCTGTTGTGTACCTTGCCATGAGTTTGGCAAGGGGATTCAATAGTGATCCGGGAGTAGATCACTAGATAGTGGTCAAAATTATCCTTAGGTACCTAAGAGGACTGAGGAAATATTTCTCGGTTATGGAGGTGATAAAGAGTTCGTCGTAAAGAGTTGCGTCGATGCAAGCTTAGACACTGATCTAGATGACTCTCAGTCTCAATCTGGATACGTATGGAACATGGGAGCAATTATCTAGTGATAGAGGCAAACTTGTCCCGATGTTTCGATGAGATGGTGGCTATCGTTTTCTGTGGGAGTCGACCTTGACGATCCGACTATGAACGTGCGAGACGTCGTGCCTTAGCAATCGCTAAACCAACTTCCGAGGGTTATTGACCACGCTGGAGCACGATCAACCTGACCACGAGGGTCTGTTTCCTGCAAGGAAACAAAGAACAAGCAAGAAACTGAGATTGCAATCTGGATATTGCGAATATAAGATGAAAGCTTTATTGATCAAGGTGGGGTTCTGTGACGCCTTGGTCTGGTCGTTGAACACAAACGAAGTACGCGAAGTTGCAGCTATGGCGAACTTTTAATCTAAACAAAACCCAAAGCCTAAATGATGCCCTAAGGGCTGTATATATGGAGGAGAGAGGGGGAATTTCGTGGCCCTTGGTGGAGGGGTCCGAAACCAACCCTAACTCTTGTTTCCCCACACATACGGACTCTAAAAACAGCCTATACTTAAGTACTTCGAAAATACATGGGCCTGGCCCAATAATAAGGTGACGCAACACCTAAAATAGCCTCTGGACGAAATTTATGAAGTGGCATCTTGTATATTTTGTCCCATGCTTCATGCACTCATTATGGTGGCTTCAGAGTCCTGGAATCATCACTTGTAACCCCGTTCTTGTCAACCTTGTATGCCATCATCTCCATGCTTGAACTTGCTCCAAGGTTCATCTTTCTTGTCCAAGCTAGGCCCTTCATTTGTAAGCAAAACAAATGTATCCAATTTAGACAGCATCATATTCTCATGAACATTAGAATCGTTACCAAGAAACGGAAGTACCTGATGATTCAATTGGCGTGCGTGAGCTCTAGTAATCGGTCCAGTATGTATAGCAGCAGGGGCTGTGGGTGTAACAATGGTATTGATGTCCTCATCATCCTCCCCTTCTTGAAATGAAGTCATCCTCGACGAAAGTTCATCGTCCTCACCCAAATAAGGCTTCAAATCTGCAATGTTAAAAGTGGGACTAACCCCAAAATCTGCAGGCAGCTCAAGTTTATATGCATTATCATTTATTTTCTCTAACACCTTAAAAGGACCATCAGCACGTGGCATTAGCTTTGATTTGCGCAAATTAGGAAATCTATCCTTCTTCAAATGTAACCAAACCAGATCTCCAGGTGCAAACACAACATGTTTTCTACCCTTATCTCCAGCAAGTTTGTATTTAGCATTCATACGCTCAATGTTTTCCTTAGTTAACTCATGCATTTTTAAAATCAATTCAGCACGTTCTTTAGCATCAAAATTAACCTTCTCCGAAGATGGAAGAGGCAACAAATCAATAGGTGCACAAGGTAGGAAACCATATACAATTTCAAAAGGGCACATCTTAGTAGTAGAATGCAATGAACAATTATAAGCAAATTCAATATGAGGCAAGCATTCTTCCCACATTTTCTTGTTATTCTTCAAAACAGCCCTAAGCATAGTAGACAATGTTCTATTGACTACTTCAGTTTGTCCATCAGTTTGGGGTGACAAGTAGTACTAAAAAGCAGCTTAGTCCCCAACTTAGCCCATAAACATCTCCAAAAGTGGCTAAGAAATTTAGTATCACGATCTGAAACAATAGTATTTGGCACACCATGCAAGCGAATAATTTCACGAAAGAACAAATCAGCAACATTAACAGCATCATCGCTTTTATGACATGGTATAAAGTGTGCCATTTTTGAGAACCTATCAACGATAACAAATATGCTATCCCTCCCCTTCTTTGTTCGAGGTAAACCTAAAACAAAGTCCATAGATATATCCTCCCAAGGAACACTAGGTACAGGCAAAGGCATATATAAACCATGAGGATTGAGTCGTGACTTAGCTTTTTTGACATGTAGTGCAGCGAGCAACAAAACGCTCAACATCATGTCTCATCTTTGGCAAAAAGAAATGTGTAGCAAGTATATCCTCCGTCTTCTTGACGCCAAAGTGTCCCATTAATCCTCCTCCATGCGCCTCCTGCAACAACAAAAGACGAACAGAGCTAGCTGGAATGCATAGCTTGTTAGCACGAAACACAAATCCATCGTTAAGAACGAACTTGTTCCAAGTTCTCCCTTCCTTACAATTCTGCAATACATCTTTAAATTCGGCATCATGAACATATTGATCTTTGATGGTCTCCAAACCAAATATTTTAAAGTCAAGTTGTGAAAGCATAGTATAACGACGAGACAAAGCATCAGCAATAACATTTTCTTTATCCTTCTTGTGTTTAATGACATAAGGGAAAGTCTCAATGAATTCAACCCATTTAGCATGTCTACGGTTCAGTTTTGCTTGACTTCTAATGTGTTTCAAAGATTCATGATCAGAATGTATAACAAATTTTGGGCCATAAATAATGTTGCTATGTTTCTAAGGTCCGAACAAGAGCATATAATTCTTTATCATAAGTAGAATAGTTCTGAAAGTGCGTTATATCGACTAGAGGGGGGTGAATAGGCGATTTTTATGAAAGTCTTCAAAACGTAGAAGTTATGAAGACAAACGATAGAAATAAACCTATTACCCTGCAGCGGAAGGTAGACTACACTAGGCAAGTCATAGTCAAGTATTCAATAGAGTGAAAGCACAATGACTAATAGCAGCAATGTAGTAAGGATCAGGTAGGAAGATATTGTGAAGCTACACAGAACACGCAGTCACTCAGTGAAGACAAAAGATAGTGCGAACATACAATGACTTCACAAGGAGTAACAGTAAGTAAAGAGAAGGGAAGATGAAACCAGTGACTCGCTAAAGACAATGATTTGTTGGACCAGTTCCAGTTGCTGTGACAACTGTACGTCTGGTTAGGGCGGCTAGGTATTTAAACCTTAGGACACACAGTCCCGGACACCCAGTCCTGAACACGCAGCTCAGGACACCCAGTCCTCACCGTATTCCCCTTGAGCTAAGGTCACACAGACCTCTCCCAATCACTCTGGTAAGTCTTCAAGGTAGACTCCCAAACCTTCACAGACTTCGTTCACCGGCAATCCACAATGTCTCTTGGATGCTCAAAACGCGACGCCTAACCGGCTGGAGGATGCACAGCCCTCAAGTGTAATAAGTCTTCAGATCACACAGACAAGAAGACTTAAGTGATGCCTAATTCTCTTTGGCTCTGGGTGGTTAGGGCTTTATCCTCGCAAGGAATTCTCTCTCAAAGGCTTCAAGGTGGGTTGCTCTCAAACGACAAAAGCCGTACTCTGAACCTGAGAAGCCAACCGTTTATGGTTGTAGGGGGGGGCTATTTATAGCCACTTGGCAACCCGACCTGATTTGTCCGAAATGACCCTGGGTCACTAAGGAACTGACACGTGTTCCAACGGTCAGATTTCAAACTCACACGACAACTTTACTTGGGCTTCAAGCAAAGCTGACTTGCCTGACTCTGGACAAGATTCGCTCTCAAAGTCTTCACTCGAAGACATAGGTTTTGTTTAAGCATCACTTCAGTCATTCTGACTGGTTCTCTTGGACCCCACTTATCAGTACGGTGGTTCCTATGACTCAACACAGAAGAAAGAGAAATACGAAAGATCTAAGTCTTCGAGCTCCATAGGCTTCATGTGGTGTCTTCTCTTGTCATAGTCTTCAATGTGAATATCTTCATATACCACCTTTGACTTCAATGTCTTCATACATTTTTTGGGGTCATCTCTGGTAGGAAAACCGAATCAATGAGGGACTTCTACCTGTGTTATCCTGCAATTCTCAAAAACACATTAGTCCCTCAACTAGGTTTGTCGTCAATACTCCAAAACCAACTAGGGGTGGAACTAGATGCACTTACAATCTCCCCCTTTTTGGTGATTGATGACAAACTAGTTGAAGTTTTCAACGGGGAATATAATCTGTGAAGTTGTAAAGGATAAGGAATTGTCTTCATAAGTTACAAGGGCTCCCCCTGAAGATGTGCATATAAGTAATTTGCTTTTGGAATGCAAATGCACATGGCAGGTTGTACTTGTGGAGATCCACTTCAACTTATGATGACAATCCACTATGCATGTGAAAGTATATGAAGATAATGACATGCATAATGGAAAATGGACGTCTGCAGAATGATCTAAGTGCGGAATTTATCGTCGCACATGCGGAATTTGTCATCGCAACACAAGGTGGCAAATAAGTAGCAGACGACCATCGAGTTTAAGTGTTACAACTCAAAGAACCAAATGTAGCAAAACGAGAGTTGTAAGCATGAAGCAAAATATAAAGCACCCGCCCATATGGACCCGCTTGAAGACTATCAACCTCATATGCTTCTCCCCCTTTTGTCAGTAAGGACCAAAAAGGTTTGAAGACATAGAGCATCTACTCGTTCCCATGAGGAGTAGGTGAAGCAGCAGGGTCGTTGGTTGTGTTTGGTGGTGCTGAAGAGCTTGGAGCAGAGTCGAAGCGTGCTGAAGGAGGTGGCGGTGAAGTAGCATCGTCTTCATCCTCGATTACTCTGCATTCACAGTTGCAGCAGAGGAAGAGAACTCAGAGTCTTCAAGGGATGGAGTTTGTCGCAGCACTGCCCTTCGAGGAGGTGTGGAGTCAAACTTGAATCGCTCAGTGAAGCCATCCTCTTGAAGATCATCTTCAGAACACATCAGTGTTGGCCCTTTCCATGTGCGGCGAGAGGTTTCATGGGCAACAAAAGCATTCTTGGTGGCAAGATTGCGAATGCGATTAACATCCACCAAGAGGCTTTGCATCTGACACTTCAGCCAGTCATGATCTTCAAGAAGCTCTCGGTCGTTGAGAACATGAGTGCGCTTCTTGGGTCGTGGAGCAGTTGTACTGTCAGTGGCTTCAGTGAGAGCAGGATGTGGTGCACATGTAGTGCCAGCCAAAGGATACACACGAGTTACGGCTTCAACGCCTTCAACGTTCTGAGTGAAACTTTGATGCTCTGCATTCTGAAGACTGAGAGATTCCTTGGCAGGCTCAGGATAGATGGCTTCAATAGACATATCCACATCAGGCAAAAAGATCCGATGGTTGCGGGCCGAGGGCTAATATGAGATAGCGGAGTGAAGTTTGATCACCCGCATCACCCAAGGGGCGTAGAACTTCAAACCAAACAGATCAAAGCCAGATGCAGCAAGTTGGCGAATGAAGAAATCCTGTGTATTGAAGCATTTTCCATGAAGAATGTAGAAGACCAAAGTCTTCATTACACCTTCCAGCTTGGCATGGGGAGAATGTCCTTTGATTGGCCAGAGAGTTCGCCTTATGATATGATAAATGGTTCTTGGCAGATACTCAAGGTCTTCAACGAAGAACTCCGTGGGATAAGCAGCATCTTGGGGCAATGGCTTCATCATACTGAGCATCTGACTCATATTAGGTTCAGTCTTCTGAAAGATGCTCTCAATAGCTTCACTATGAAGCTGGCAGCCATGCTCGTAGAGATCGCCAGGAGTGGGCAAACCAGTGAGCTCAATGATGTCAAAGGCTTTGGCTTCGTGATGAACGTTTCCTGTCATCCACTCCAGGACCCAACTCTTCGGATCTCTGCTATACCCGCGGATGTGAAGTGTGGCATAGAATTGGAGCAGCAACTCTTCATTCCAATGCTCTTGGTCAGTGACGAACGGCAGCAGTCCAACCTCTTTGAAGAAATCCAGAGCTTCTTCCAGACAGGGTAGACCAGCTATTGCTTCAATGTCAAGGCGCTTGTGTGGGAAGAGGCGACCTTGGTTGTAAAGAACGCATGAGTAATAGCTTCGCTGCGGATAACTCCAGAACCGATCGGATGATATTCTTTCCCTGGAGTAGGGGTTCCTGGAGCTATTGAAGAATGTGTTGTCTGCTCTGAAGCCATTGATATTGAAGGAGCCAGGTGCTGATGCAGGACCTGGGAACCTTGGCAATCTTGGGATTGGCTTCTGTACCTGAGGCCTGTGCTCAACATGATAGTCGAACTGGGGACCGGCAGCAGACTCAGGAACAGAAGTGGCAGGATCAGTGGCTTCACTGACTTCTGGTGCTTTTGTTGGTGAGGGCTCCACATTAGCTTCAGCCATGACAGCGTCAGTGGCTTCAGTGGTGTTGGTGGTGGCAGCTTCAAGATGTTCAACCTCCACTTGACGAGCAGGAGGATCGGTCACGATCACGTTCTCCTCGAGAACTGCTTCTTGGTGGGACAGGGGAGTGGTAACTTGTGGGACTTCTTCTTCCGCGGCTGATGCAGCCGGATTGTCTTCAGCAGAGACTTGAGGCCTTGGACCTTTGCGAAGCCTGCGCAATGCGGGTGACGCCTGTGGAGTTGTTGTTGGCTGGGCCTCAAGGTCTTCATTCTCTTGTGGGCGATCCGCCCATGAAGCATCCTGTGCAATTGGCGTCAGTGGACGACCAATGCTGATGAGTTTGCTGTGCGTTAGCACATGCGATGATACCTATTGGTGTTCTAGCTAAGGAAGGGCTGCATCATCTTCAACATGGTCATGATGACCAATGTCTTCAGCAGCGATGGGATCAGCTGCTGGAAAGTCTTCAGCTTCATGAGACTCTGTGAAAGCAGGCTCATGGACAGTCAGTTGACGTTCTTGTGGATCGGCGTCGGGGTGAACCATGGAAATGGGTTCAACAATCAAGGGCTCTGTGGGAGCAGCCCGTTCCTTCTTGGTCTTTCTTTTCTTCTTGGCGGGGGCAGTAGCAGAGGCTTCAGGATGTTTTCTCTTCCTTGCTTCAGCCTCAGCAGTCCTGGTCTTCTTCAGTTCTGAAGCGGTTGACCTGGCCTTTGGCTTCGGGCCAGTCATGCTAGTTGGGAAGACAAGGGGATCTGCCTCCTGCCTTGGTGCTTCAAGTTCAGCCATAGCGGGCTTCTTCTGCTTCTTGGCAGCCATCCTGGGGTCGATGCCAGGATGCCCAAGGGCCTTGCGCTTCTCAGCCTCATTGTAGGCTTGCACACACCTATCAGCCAGGACCTTCATGTGCTCACGAGAACCCTGAGCTTCTGCACATTCCTTTAGAAAGGCTTCCTTGAGCTCGTGCAGCATAATCTTGAAATTCTTCATGTCTTACACGCTGAGCTTGGCCATATGCTTCTTGAACTGAGATTTCTTAAAGTCAATCTTCTGCTTCAGTTCAACAATGCGTTGGGCGATAGCTAACTCTGAAGTAATGGCGCCATGGAAGGCGACACTGAGGCCAATGGGTAGTTGGAGATCGTCGAAGCTGATGTTTGGCGTGTCAAACCATTCATCAATGAAGTTGTGAATGACTGTTACATCAAAGAGAGGCAGATCATTGAAGATTTCTGCTTCTTCTTTGCTCTTGATGAGTTGCTCAAGAGCGTCATCTGCAAGATCTTCATCACTTGACAGATCAATGGCATCATTGCGCAGAATGGCAGCAGCTGTTAGCTCTTGGCCGGTGTGTGGCAGAGGCATCTTGACCTTCTGGGGCTTGGAGATGCGTGATAAATCTTCGGACTGCACACTGTCTTCAGGAGGTGCACTTGCGAGTGGCTTCGCCCGTGAGATTTTTGGTGAAGGGGCAGGCTTTGAAGCTTTAGGCTTCTTCAACTTCTTTGGCTTCGGCACTGCAGGCGCTTCATCTGATTCAGCGTCAGCTGCAGGCTCATTCACTGCAGTCCCTTGAACCAAGATATGGGTGATGAGGCCTTCAAGGTTGTAGAAAGGACCGACGACATTGGGTTCTGCATCTCGTGTGCCATCAGCCCTTGGAGCTGAGGGACCAGGGTTGAAGTCTAGTCCCAATGTCTTCTTGTTTTGCTTCACTGAGTTCTGGGCAAACTGGAAGTTGCGCTTGAACAAAATGTCGTCACGACACCATAGTAGTGACGATGGGTGTGCATCAACAGGCTGTGGCCCACGGACCATGCAGGGATAGAAGCCTTGTTCAATGGCTTCATCTCTGGACCTGGGTTGAAGATTCTTGTATAGGATGTCTCCCCACGGTCTCTTGATGGCATTTCTCTCAGCATATTCCTGGGTTACAAATCGGTATTCGAACCATTGTTCTGCCCAATATCTTCGAATCCATCGGATTCAGGTCTTGCGCTGATTGTAATCCTCTTCAGGATCTGTCTTGTACAGTTCTGAGAGGTCATCTGGCAGATCTCTAGATGTTTCTCCATGACGCTTTCTGCCACCCTTCCTTACTGATTTCTCTAAAGCCATGAACTTTAAACTGAAAGGCTTCAGCACGTTCAAAGGCTTCAAAGATTTTCGCTTGTTAGACAAACAGGAACTTGCTTCGGGAGAATTTATATGATGCTGTAAGAATTCTGCAAATGAATGCAGACTATGAGAACCAAGGGATTCTCCCACGGACATGTACCTGTGACAGCATTAAGGTGCGAGGGAAGGGGAAGAGGTCATATGCATTCTCAGAAGATTTTGAATATAAATCAGTTTAGAAGACATTGACCTCATCGTGCGAAGACATTCACTCATAGATAAGGAGTTGGTTCCAGATTTGTACTAATCCAGAGATCAGTACAAGTGAGGAATCTAACTACTTTGTGAAGCATAAGTGAATATACTAGGCATGTTATGAGATGCAGTATGAGAGAGATCTAACTTGTGTGAATAGAAACTGCTTGTGGTAGAAAGTGACAAAGCCATAGGATCAACGGTGCCGTAAAAAGGAAGTTTTATTTACCACACTAAGAACTGCTAGACAGAGTGGAAGATGAGGCCGAGCAGTTCGATCTTCCGTGCCCTAACTTGGCGACGGAGGACACCTACGGCGACGGCGGAGAGGACGATGTCCGCGGTAGGCGTGAAGACGGCGTCGGAGAGGTTGCAGCAGCGAAGCGCTTCGTCGCCGGCGTCATCGAGGGCTAGCGGTGGCGCTAGGGTTCGTGCGAGAGTGGAAGAAGAGATAATGACCGCCGTGAAGTGTGTATTTATAGGTACAGGGGCGGCACTGCGTTATTACACAGGTGCCCCTGGCGATTCGCATCTGAGGAACACATGGCCATCATGCAGAATTTTGGGGTTTGTTCCACGTCCCACGCACGCCTGGATTGTCGGGTGGTCGTTCCTACTTCTCCGGGTTTCATGTGGAGGAATGAGCATTGAAAGTGGACTTAAGGTTTGTCTTTGTATCTTCTGCTGACAAGGACGCAGAGAAGACATTCGACAGTTTCAATAGAATGCATATGATTTGGAGAGATAGAGTTTGAGATAGATAGCATAGAGAGGTTAGGGTCCGATCACATTCACTTAGTTCAAAAGATTCAACAAGAAGACATAGCTATAAGTGAATGCTGTAGAGAACAGAACACTAGTATATAAATATATAATCAACATAGTGAAGATAATCATGAAGACATGTTGAGATTGAAGCCAAACCAAATGTGAAGACATAGCAAGGTAACGCCATGAGTGAAACACTTCAAAATAGAACATTTGGTGGTGGCGTTACCCACCGTATAGGAAGTATTAGACCCAGACACGGCGCACAATTATCGTGGCGCTCCAAAGTCAAATTCCACATTAATGTATTCACACTTAGAATGTATGTCTTCATTGATTGAAGATATACTTTACTTCGTGTGTTGCACATCTAAGTCATCAATATGCATAAGGGTTAGGACGTGTGCCTGATCACAGGACATTTGAGGATTCCAGGATATTTAGCTCACATCGTAACTTGCAAAATCTCTTCTCATCCAAGGGCTTGGTGAAGATATCTGCCAATTGCTCTTCAGTGTTGACGTGTATGATATCAATATCTTCCTTCACAACATGATCTCTGAGAAAGTGATGACGAATTTCAATGTACTTTGTCTTCGAGTGCTGAACTGGGTTGTTGGCAATCTTGATGGCGCTTTCGTTGTCGCAGTAGAGTGGCCCTTGCTTCAGATGAATGCCATAGTCCTTGAGCGTTTGCTTCATCCACAGAAGCTGAGCGCAGCAAGATCCAGCAGCAATGTATTCAGATTCAGCAGTGGAGAGAGATACACAGTTTTGCTTCTTTGAAGACCAACATACAAGTGATCGTCCCAGAAAGTGACATGTGCCTGATGTAGACTTGCGATCAACTTTGTCACCAGCATAATCAGCATCCGAGAATCCAACCAGATCAAACTCTGAGCCCTTTGGATACCATAATCCTAGAGTTGGGGTGTGAGCCAAATATCGAAGAATTCGCTTCACAGCTAAGTGATGCGACTCCTTTGGTGCCGCTTGGAATCGAGCACACATGCAAACACTAAGCATAATATCTGGCCTAGATGCACATAGATAATGTAAAGAACCAATCATGGAGCGGTATACCTTTTGATCGAACTCTTTACCATTGTCATCAGGACCCAGATGATGCTTGGCTGGCATTGGCGTCGTGAAGCCTTTGTAGTCTTACATACCGAACTTCTTCAGGCAATCTTTGAGATACTTCTCTTGAGATATGAAGATGCCGTTGCGTTGTTGTCGTATTTGAAGACCGAGAAAGAACTTCAGCTCTCCCATCATAGACATTTGATATTGCTCTTGCATCATATATCCAAACTCTTCACTGTACTTCTGATTGGTCCAGCCGAAGATAATGTCATCCACATATATTTGGCACACAAACAGTTCACCATCATATGTCTTCGTGAAGAGAGTGGGGTCGAGAGAACCAGGTATGAAGCCTTTGCTCTTCAGGAAGTATTTGAGTGTGTCATACCAGGCCCGAGGGGCTTGTTTGAGGCCATACAGTGCCTTGTTGAGCTTGTATACCATGTCAGGATGTTTTGGATCTTCAAAGCCAGGAGGTTGTGCAACATACACTTCTTCTTCAATCTTGCCATTGAGGAAGGCGCTCTTCACATCCATTTCATAAAGAAGTATGTTGTGATGATTTGCATAGGCCAGCAGTATGCGTATGGCTTCAAGTCTAGCCACATGAGCAAATGTTTCATCGAAGTTAATGCCTTCCACTTGAGTATATCCTTGAGCAACGAGACGAGCTTTGTTTCTGACAACTTGACCATGCTCATCTTGCTTGTTGCGGTATATCCATTTGGTGCCTATTATGTTGTGCTTCCGAGGATCGGGACGCTTGACTAGTTCCCATACATTATTCAGCTCAAACTGTTGAAGCTCGTCTTGCATAGCTTGAATCCATTCAGGTTCCATGAAGGCTTCTTCAACTTTCTTGGGTTCTGTTATTGAAACGAATGCGAAGTGCCCACAGAAATTTGCTAGCTGAGTTGCCCTTGAATGAGTGAGTGGACCGGGTGCATTGATGCAATCAATTATTCTTTCAATCTGCACTTCATTGGCAACGCGAGGATGTACAGGGCGAAGATTTTGCTCTTGCTGATCATTGTCGTTGTTAGAAGGAATGTCTTCAGGCTGAGCATTGTCTTCATGTTGATCAGGTGCAGAGATGATAAGTTCTTCTTCAGGATGAGCTTCAGAAGGTATAATTTCTCCAGTTTCCATTAGCTTGATTGATTCACTAGATGGAACTTCATCTAGCACATTTGGCAGTTGCTCTCTTTGTGAACCGTTGGTCTCATCGAACCGCACATCCACTGTTTCAACCACTTTGTAATGAAAGAGATTGAATACTCTGTAGGAGTGCGAATCCTTTCCATATCCAAGCATAAAACTCTCATGTGCTTTTGGTGCAAACTTTGAGGTGTGATGTGGGTCCTTGATCCAGCACCTGGCGCCAAATACTCTGAAGTAACTGACATTTGGCTTCTTGCCAGTAAGGAGCTCATAAGATGTCTTGTTCAGAAGCTTGTGAAGATAAACACGATTGATTGTATGGCATGCAGTATCAATGGCTTCAGGCCAGAATTTTCTTGGAGTCTTGTATTCATCTAGCATCGTTCTGGCCATCTCAATGAGTGTTCTGTTCTTGCGCTCGACGACCCCATTCTGCTGTGGCGTGTACGGGGCTGAGAATTCATGTGTGATGCCCAAGGTATCAAGATATGTATCAAGGCCAGTGTTCTTGAATTCAGTGCCATTGTCACTTCTGATATGCTTTATCTTGGCGCCATAGTTGTTCATTGCTCGATTGGCGAAGCGTCTGAAGACATCCTGCACTTCAGTCTTGTAAAGGATTATGTGCACCCAAGTATATCTAGAATAATCATCAACAATGACAAAGCCATAGAGACAAGCAGTAGTAGTAAGAGTTGAGTAATGAGTGGGACCGAAAAGATCCATGTGAAGCAGTTCGAAGGGTCGAGTAGTGGTCATGATTGTCTTCGAGGGATGTTTGGCCCTCGTCATCTTTCCTGCCTCACAGGCACCGCATAAGTGATCTTTCTTGAACTTGACGCCCTCGATGCCTATGACATGCTTCTTCTTTGCCAGGGTGTGGAGGTTCCTCATGCCAGCATGCCCAAGCCTCCGATGCCAGAGCCAGCATTCTGAAGCTTTTGCTAGAAGACATACGGCAAGCTGTGGTCCTGCTGAGAAATCTACCACGTACAAATCATATTTTTGATACCCTTCAAATACTAGAGACTTGTCATATTCCATTAGAACAAGGCAACGATATTTTTCAAATATTACGATCATGTTTAAATCGCAAAGCATTGAGACAGACATTAAGTTGAAGCCAAGGGATTCAACAAGCATGACTTTATCCATGTGTTGATCCCTTGAGATTGCAACTCTACCTAGACCCAATACCTTACTTTTACCAGTGTCAGCAAATGTGATGTGGCTCTTGTCGGATGGACGTAAGGTTGAGTCCATAAGAAGGCTTCTTTTGCCAGTCATGTGATTTGTACACCCACTATCAATAATCCATTCTGAAGACGCTGGTGTCGTACCCTTCAGTGCAGTTAGGGGGATAGGCTTCACGAAGAGCATTGTGAAGCAAAAACATTTGACGAACCAGTGGGTTATGAAAGCTTAGATCCAGATTAGGACTAATAGGGAGAGTAGCAAGCGATTCAGGAACGAAGTACATAGTAAGACCATTCGGGCATTTGATCTTGCGCCCTACAAGATGTTTAAGGTCCCCAGCCATAGCATCAGACGATTTTGGTTTTCTGCTGGAGACCTTTCCCTGCAAAAGAGAGTTAAGCTTTCTTAGCCACCCACATCTTCAAGGGTGGCTTAGAAGCAATAAGTCTAAGTGCAGCATCTGAGAACTTTGGCTTTGGAGCCCTAGCAAACAGTCTTGCAAGCGGACAATAGTACTCATAAGAATAAGCAGAATAGTTCTTGGTCTTATGAACATGGCGGTTTGATGAACCGCTCTCATATTCATATGCCTGAGTATGGTTTCCCTGCAAAACATTTGTGTTAGTGCGACTCAGGTGAGTCCTCTGTCTGTATGAAGCCTTTGGACCATATGAAGCCTTTGGTCTGAGGTTTGTCTTCTTCACGTGAGGTGTCATGATGACATTCACATGAAGATTCTCCAGACACCTTTTCGGAACCCAGATCTTCTTCATAGGTGGTCCATTCCTGCAGTTAGTACCAATGTACCTGGCAAACACTTCACCATTCTGATTCTTAAACAGTTTATAGTTCACATCAAAGGATTCATCAATGACAATGGGGTTAGCACAAGTGAACCCAGATAGAGTGGATGGATCTGCTGAAAATTCCTTTGCAGCAACCCATGTGATTTTGGGGTACTGCTCAGGTTTCCAGTAAGAGCCATCAGCATTCATTTTCCTTACGAACCCAACACCCTCTTTCCTCGGGTTTCGGTTCAAAATCTGCTTTTTGAGGACATCACATAGTGTCTGATGCCCTTTAAGACTTTTGTACATCCTTGTTTCAAGCAATGTCTTCAACCTAGCATTCTCATCAGCAATAGCAGTGGAATCCTCAGCAGAGGGGTTAGTTCCCACATCAACAGTTGAAGATATTGCAACAGTAGTAGCAGTAGAACATTCAGCAACAGTAGTAGCATTATCACGCTCAATGCATTTAAGACATGGTGGTTCAAATCCTTCCTGAGCGGAGCTGATCTGTTCGGCGCGAAGTGACTCATTTTCCTTTTGAAGATCTTCATGAGCCGCTCTCAGTTTCTCAAGATCTTGCTTCCTTTGAAGATAATCATAGGAAAGCTTTTCATGAGTTGTTGAGAGAGTTTCATGACGACTTTCAAGTTCCTCATACTTAACGTGAAGATTTTTTATGTCTTCAATTAAGGATTCAGATCGAGTCATTTCAGCACCTAACAGATCATCGCTTCTGTCTAACAGTTTTTGAATATGTTCCATAGCTTTCTGTTGTTCAGTTGCAATTTTAGCAAGTGTTTTGTAGCTGGGTTTTGAACCACAATCAGAGTCATCGTCACTAGATGTTTGATAGTGAGTAGTGCGTGTGTTTACCTTGGCACCGCGTTCCATGAAGCAATAGGTAGGAGCGGAGTAGTCCTTGTCATTTGCATCGGTGTCGGTGATGAAGTCATTGTCTTCAGTGTTGAAGATGGACTTGGCAACGTATGCTGTAGCCAGACTTGCGACGCCTGAATCGGACTCCTCCTCAGACTCCACCTCCGCCTCCTCAGAAGCGGACTCCTCCTCTGAATCCATTTCCTTGCCAACAAACATACGTGCCTTGCCAGATGAGCTCTTCTTGTGTGATGAAGACTTTGAGGAAGACTTGGAAGAAGACTTTGAGTATTTCTTCTTCTTGTTGTTGTTCTCATTGTCCCACTTTGGACACTCAGAGATGAAGTGGCCAGGTTTCTTGCACTTGTGACATGTTCTCTTCTTGTAGTCGTGAGCAGAAGCTTCATCATTCCTTGAGCTTGATCAGGAAGACTTTCTGAAACCTTTCTTCTTGGTGAATTTTTGGAACTTCTTCACAAGCATAGCAAGTTCCCTTCCAATGTCTTCAGGATCATCCGAACTGCTGTCAGATTCTTCTTCAGATGAGGAGACAGCTTTTGCCTTCAAGGCACGAGTTCGCCCATAGTTTGGACCGTAGATATCTCTTTTCTCAGAAAGCTGAAACTCATGTGTGTTGAGCCTCTCAAGTATGTCAGACGGATCGAGTGTCTTGAAATCAGGACGTTCTTGAATCATCAGGGCTAGGGTGTCAAACGAACTATCAAGTGATCTCAGTAGTGTCTTGATGACTTCATGTTTGGTGATCTCATTAGCGCCGAGGGCTTGAACCTCATTTGTGATGTCAGTGAGTCGGTCAAATGTGAGCTGGACATTCTCATTGTCATTTCGCTTGAAGCGGTTGAAGAGGTTGCGAAGGACACTGATTCCCTGATCTCTCTGGGTTGAGACGCCTTCATTGACCTTGGAGAGCCAGTCCCCGTCCAGCTTAGATGTTTCCAAAGCACTCACACGGCCATACTGTCCTTTGGTCAGATGACCACAGATGATATTCTTGGCAGTAGAGTCCAGTTGAACAAACTTCTTGACATCAGCAGCAGTGACACCTTCTCCAGCCTTGGGAACGCCGTTCTTGACGACATACCATAGGTCGACGTCAATGGCTTCAAGATGCATGCGCATCTTATTCTTCCAGTAGGGATATTCAGTTCCATCGAAGACGGGCAACGCAGCGGAGAATTTAATTATCCCTGCAGTCGACATAGCTAAAACTCTAGGTGGTTAAACTGAATCACATAGAACAAGGGAGCACCTTGCTCTGATACCAATTGAAAGTGCGTTATATCGACTAGAGGGGGGGGTGAATAGGCGATTTTTATGAAAGTCTTCAAAATGTGGAAGTTATGAAGACAAACGATAGAAATAAACCTATTACCCTGCAGCGGAAGGTAGACTACACTAGGCAAGCCATAGTCAAGTATTCAATAGAGTGAAAGCACAATGACTAATAGCAGCAATGTAGTAAGGATCAGGTAGGAAGATATTGTGAAGCCACACAGAACACGCAGTCACTCGGTGAAGACAAAAGATAGTGCAAACATACAATGACTTCACAAGGAGTAACAGTAAGTAAAGGGAAGGGAAGATGAAACCAGTGACTCGCTGAAGACAATGATTTGTTGGACCAGTTCCAGTTCCTGTGACAACTGTACGTCTGGTTAGGGCGGCTAGGTATTTAAACCTTAGGACACACAGTCCAGGACACCCAGTCCTGAACACGCAGCTCAGGACACCCAGTCCTCACCGTATTCCCCTTGAGCTAAGGTCACACAGACCTCGCCCAATCACTCTGGTAAGTCTTCAAGGTAGACTCCCAAACCTTCACAGACTTCGTTCACCGGCAATCCACAATGTCTCTTGGATGCTCAGAACGCGACGCCTAACCGGCTGGAGGATGCACGGTCCTCAAGTGTAATAAGTCTTCAGATCACACAGACAAGAAGACTTAAGTGATGCCTAATTCTCTTTGGCTCTGGGTGGTTAGGGCTTTATCCTCGCAAGGAATTCTCTCTCAAAGGCTTCAAGGTGGGTTGCTCTCAAACGACAAAAGCCGTACTCTGAATCTGAGCAGCCAACCGTTTATGGTTGTAGGGGGTGGGCTATTTATAGCCACTTGGCAACCCGACCTGATTTGTCCGAAATGACCCTGGGTCACTAAGGAACTGACACGTGTTCCTACGGTCAGATTTCAAACTCACACGGTAACTTTACTTGGGCTTCAAGCAAAGCTGACTTGCCCGACTCTGGACAAGATTCGCTCTCAAAGTCTTCACTCGAAGACATAGGTTTTGTTTAAGCATCACTTCAGTCATTCTGACTGGTTCTCTTGGACCCCACTTATCAGTACGGTGGTTCCTATGACTCAACACAGAAGAAAGAGAACTACGAAAGATCTAAGTCTTCGAGCTCCATAGGCTTCATGTGGTGTCTTCTCTTGTCATAGTCTTCAATGTGAATATCTTCATATACCACCTTTGACTTCAATGTCTTCATACATTTTTTGGGGTCATCTCTGGTAGGAAAACCGAATCAATGAGGGACTTCTACCTGTATTATCCTGCAATTCTCACAAACACATTAGTCCCTCAACTAGGTTTGTCGTCAATATTCCAAAACCAACTAGGGGTGGCACTAGATGCACTTACAAGTTCAGACTAGGCCCACTCAATTTTTCAGAAAAGTATGCAACAGGTTTGCCATCTTGTAATAACACACCTCCTAATCCAATTCCACTAGCATCACATTCAAGCTCAAAAGTCTTATTGAAATTAGGAAGTTGGAGTAAAGGAGCATGTGTCAACTTATCTTTCAATACTGTGAAGGCTTCTTCCTGTGTGGTACCCCAAACAAAAGGCACATCCTTCTTTGTAAGCTCGTTGAGAGGTGCAGCAATGGTGCTGAAATCTCTCACAAAACGCCTATAGAAACCAGCGAGGCCAAGGAAACTCCTCACTTGTGTGACCGTTTTGGGCTGCGGCCAACTCTCAATAGCTTCAATCTTGGCTTTATCAACTTCAATTCCCTGTGGAGTAACAACATAGCCAAGAAAAGATACTCGGTAGATGCAAAAGGTGCACTTTCCAAGGTTACCAAACAAACGTGCATCATGTAGAGCAATAAAAACAGCACGTAAATGTTCCAAATGTTCCTCCAAAGATTTGCTATAAATCAATATGTCATCAAAGTAAACTACCACAAATCGTCCAATGAAAGCACGTAAAACTTCGTTCATTAACCTCATGAAAGTACTAGGTGCATTAGTTAACCCAAAAGGCATGACTAACCACTCATATAATCCAAACTTTGTTTTAAATGCTGTTTTCCATTCATCTCCCAATTTCATATGAATTTGATGGTATCCACTACACAAATCAACTTTGGAGAATATTGTAGAGTCACTCAATTCATCAAGCATATCATCTAGCCTAGGAATAGGATGACGGTAACGAATAGTAATATTATTAATGCCTCTACAATCAACGCACATACGCGACGTACCATCCTTTTTCGGCACTAAAATGATAGGAACAACACAAGGACTAAGGGATTCGCGTATATAACCTTTGTCGAGCAGCTCTTGTACTTGACGCATAATCTCCTTCGTCTCCTTTGGATTGGTATGGTATGGTGCACGGTTGGGTAATGATGCACCGAGAAATAAGTCAATTTGATGCTCAATCCCTCGAATAGGTGGTAATCCCGGTGGCACGTCTTGTGGAAAGACGTCAGCGAACTCCTGCAAAATGCTAGTGACAGCAGGAGGGAAAGAGGAAGGCACGTCCTCGAATGAAAATAATGCCTCTTTGCACACAAAAGCATAGCAAACAGATTTGCTAAAATCTAGATCATCAATATCAGATTTGGTGGCAAGTAAACATGCACTTTTCAATTTAATTTCAGAAGCAACACTAGATTGTTTATTATTAGGCTGCATTTGTTGCTCAAATTCTTTTGCCACAATCTAATTTTCACTCTCATTTTTCTCCTGTTTTGCTTTATTAGCTCTATTAATATCATCTTTCAAAATGGAATCAGGAGTCATAGGAAGCAAAGTAATATTTTTATCCTTATGAACAAGAGTATATTGATTGTTTCTACCATGGTGTACAGAATTTTTATTAAATTGACATGGTCTACCAAGTAATAAGGAACATGCTTGTATAGGTACCACATCACAATCAACATAATCAGCATATGTAGAGATACTAAAATGCACACGAACAGTACATGTTACCTTAACCTTGCCGCTGTTGTTGAAACATTGGATGTAGTAAGGATGTGGATGTGGTCTTGTGGTGAGAGATAGCTTCTCCACCATCTCCATGCTAGCCAAGTTATTGCAGCTCCCTCCATCTATGATGACGCGAACAGAACGTTCCTTCACAACTCCCTTTGTATGGAACGAATTATGCCTCTGATTTTTCTCAGCTTGTGTAACCTGCACACTCAAAACATGTTGAGCAACTAAACATTCATACCTCTCAGCATCTTCAGCAGCCATGTATTGCGTCTCATGATCAGAATCATCTCCACCGTGTTCTTCACGTGTAATAAGAGCCAAAGTCTCCTCATCATAGTCACTAGCGGACTCATACCCACCATCCTCAGTAGCAATCATCACACGCTGAGAACGGCATTCTCTCGCAAAATGTCCTCTTCCCTTACAACGACGACAAATAATATCACTTGTGTGCCCTGTTGATGCCATGGAAGAAGAAGAGCTCTGCGCAGGTCCAGCAGGTGTGCTCTTGGCAGATAGTGGTGATTGTGCCTACTTTCTTGTATCACGGCTGGAGGTGGCACCTGATGGAGGTGCTGGTGGAGTGGAAGTAGAGGATGCACGTGGTGTCCATGATGAAGATCGACCTGCAGAAAAGTTAGTTCGCGCCAATGCCTGTCGATCCTGCACTTCACGTTCAGCTTTACAAGCAAGATGGAATAAACAAGTGATATTATTATACTCCTTATACTCTAGGATGGTCTGAATATCTCTATTTAATCCACCCATAAAACGTGCAAGCA
The DNA here is from genome assembly GCF_002162155.2 of Triticum dicoccoides. Taxonomy (NCBI): domain Eukaryota; kingdom Viridiplantae; phylum Streptophyta; class Magnoliopsida; order Poales; family Poaceae; genus Triticum; species Triticum dicoccoides. Next base: position 378,446,255 of record NC_041392.1, on the reverse strand, counting down.
TAGCTTCATTCTCCTCAACAATACCACATCTAATCATGCCAGTTCGTAATTCCTGATAATATTCTTCTACAGAATTGTTTGCTTGTCTTAAACACTGCAATTTTTGAAGTAATTCACGTTGATAATATGGTGGAACCCAACAAGTACGCATAGCAGTTTTCAAAGCAGCCCAAGTAGCTGGAATAGGATATAATCTACAATGCTCAAACCACCAAACACACGCAAAACTAGTGAATGCACAAATAGCAGTAGGAACACGTCTCTCCTCGGGATATTGTAAACATGTAAATCGTTGTTCAGTTTATAACTCCCAAGTAAGATATATATCAGGAACATATCTACCCTCAAATGGTGGAATATTCAATTTTAGTTTAGGGAGATGGTCATGATCTCGTACCTGAGGGTGAGCCCTACCATTGCCATTATTTGCATGTGGACGACCTGGTGGTTGCTGTGCTGGTGGTGGCACGTAGTTCTGATTTTGATCAACCTCATCCTCGTAATCTCCGGCAAAATCATCCTCCTCCACATCAGCAGCAGGAGCCACAGAAGTATCAACAGCAGCACCAACAATTTGGCCAGGTGCAAGAGGGAGACGGCTCGCTCGGCGGAGGGCTGTTTCATGATGTGTAGGTAGTCGTTGTTGTTGTTGTTGTAGTAGAGGTGCGTTAGGTGCAGCCGGTGGTGGTGGTGGAAGACGCGCAAGCAATTCATTAAACCTGTTATCGAGCTTTGTTTCGAACGTCTTCTCCATGCCATCTATCTTCTCCATGGCCTCTTCAAATCTGTTTAGCACATCTTGCACCTGTCCACTCATCATTTGCTGAAATTTATCATGCAACTCCTTATTCGTCATGTTCTCCCAGTCAGTCTCGTTGGCTTGTGATCCTGGCATGGTTAGCAACAATAGAAACACACAAGAATATGATCCTACAGACTACTAACAAGAGGTGGTGGTGGTGTCACAAATCCGTCAAGCAAATCTCAAATTCTTACCAGTTCTTACCCAGCAGCAGGCGGTGATCGGCAACCGTCATAGTCAAAACTCTCAAAGCTTGGATAGAGCGATTACCAGGGAGAGTCAAACGCACGACGTAGATGTATGTGGAGCTGGGAAGGCTTATAATATGGTAGCAAAAATGGTCAGCAATAATCAATTCAGAGATGCAAAGTTGAATAAACGCTCAACGACGGTACTGTGCTGGTCCTAGGCTAGACCGTGCTAGAGACGCAAGCCTAGAACACTAACAAAATCACGGCGCTGCACGTAAACAATGGAGGAGCACACTCTGATTTTTTTTTCCTTTTTTCACTTTTTTTGCACTTTTTTCCTCTTTTTTTGCTCCGCAACAAAATTTTTTCGAAAAAGTCTACAAATGGTCTAAAAACTGCCTAGCCAGAATTTTCTAGACATAGTTTTTTTTGAGTTTGGAACTATTTTTCTTCTGCGGGTAGCACGGAATCTCGGGAGTTCTACTCTGTCACGACTCGGAGTATGGCGTGATCTGGAACTCGAAAGCAATGCAACAATTACTAGACTCGGACTAGGACTGGTGGCGGAGATGAATCCGGTGGAATCTCGGACTGGTGGCGGCGATGAATCTGGTGGAAATCGGACTGGTGGCGGATATATGTTGCAGGTGAACTCGGATTGGCGTGATGGCGGCGGATATGCGGTGGCGTATATGGACTCGGATTGGTGGTGAATATGGCAGCGACGATGAAGATGATGCGGTGGTGATATATGGCAGCGGCGACGTGACAACTTGTGAACAGAACTCGAAACTCTAAAGGACTAGACGCTAAGACCAGCAACTTGACACGACGATGCAACCAAAAATTCAACAAAGCAAATACAACAAAGATTATGCAAAGGCTCAGATTGGTTCGGATAGGATGAACTAACACTAATTTTTTTGGCTTTTTCGTGGACTATAGGTACGAAGAGTAGACTCGATCTAAACTACGAAAAACTATAAAATCTCACCGAGCAACCTGAAAATCTGATACCACTTGATAGAGGCAAAGGTGTCCCGATGTTTCGATGAGATTGTGGCTATCGTTTTCTGTGGGAGTTGACCTTGACGATCCGACTACGAACATGCGAGACGTCGTGCCTTAGAAATCGCTAAACCAACTTTTGAGGGTTATTGACCACGCCGGAGCACGATCAACCTGACCACAAGGGTCTATTTCCTACAAGCAAACGAAGAACAAGCAAGAAACTGAGATTACAATCTGGATATTGCGAATATAAGATGAAAGCTTTATTGATCAAGGTGGGGTTATGTGACGCCTTGGTCTGGTCGTTGAACACAAACGAAGTACGCGAAGTTGCAGCTATGGCGAACTTTTAATCTAAACAAAACCCAAAGCCTAAACGATGCCCTAAGGGCTGTATATATGGAGGAGAGAGGGGGAATTTCGTGTCCCTTGGTGGAGCGGTCCGAAACCAACCCTAACTCTTGTTTCCCCACACATACGGACTCTAAAAACAGCCTATACTTAAATACTTCGAAAATACATGGGCCTGGCCCAATAATAAGGTGACGCAGCACCTAAAATAGCCTCTGGATGAAATTTATGATGTGGCATGTTGTATATTTCGTCTCATGCTTCATGCACTCATTATGGTGGCTTCAGAGTCCTGGAATCATCACTTGTAACTCCGTTCTTGTTCCCCTTGTGCATGCCATCATCTCCATGCTTGAACTTGCTCCAAGGTTCATCTTTCTTGTCCAAGCTAGGCCCTTCATTTGTAAGCAAAACAAATGTATCCAATTTAGGCAGCATCATATTCTCATGAACATTAGAATCGTTACCAAGAAATGAAAGTACCTGATAATTCAATTGGCGTGCGCGAGCTCTAGTAATTGGTCCAGTATGTATAGCAGCAGGGGCTGTGGGTGTAACAATGATATTGATGTCCTCATCAGCTAGACTAGCTCCATGCAGAGTATTGTAGACATAGAAATTTGCAAAATACATACGGATCTGAATGTGGCAGACCCATTGACTAAACCTCTCTCACCAACAAAACATGATCACACCTTAGTGTTCTTTTGAGTGTTAATCACATGGTGATGTGAACTAGATTATTGACTCTAGTAAACTCTTCGGGTGTTAGTCACATGGCGATGTGAACTATGGGTGTTAATCACAAAACGATGTGAACTATATTATTGACTCTAGTGCAAGTGGGAGACTGAAGAGGCAATTGAAGGAAATATGCCCTAGAGGCAATAATAAAGTTGTTATTTATATTTCCTTATATCATGATAAATGTTTATTATTCATGCTAGAATTGTATTAACCGGAAACTTAGTACATGTGTGAATACATAGACAAACAGAGTGTCACTAGTTTGCCTCTACTTGACTAGCTCGTTGAATCAAAGATGGTTAAGTGTCAGGACCCCGATCCTAAGTCACACCGATCTAGCATGTAACACCTCATATCACTTTGCGGCCTCACGCTCGGTATTCCCACGGGTGCCACCTTACCTGGCCCGGGACCGTTTGCGCCTTTTGGCTCACGTATACGATAGTGTCGCTAGCATCCATATCACAAAGAACCCGGCCCGACATGACTAGTCGTGAACCCAAAGTGGCACTAACTTACGGGGACAGACATACATGAACCAGCATCGAACATGTCGGTCATTAGCGTGTGAATCCGGGATGTAGCAACTAGGCTAACAGGACTCCAGGAACCCGGGCTGTAGCAGGCTAGCAGGACTCTGGAAGTCACCGCGTGACATTTCCCCGAAGGGACAGACACAGGAACAAAGTGAATCACATGTCGCCCAGTCTAAGTGTTCCGGAGCAGTAGTAACTAGGCTAGCAGGACTCCAGTAAATAGAGTTGTAGCAGACTACCATGGCTCACTGGAAGCACTAGACTACATTTCCCCATAAGAGAGGCTACCAAGGATAAACAACTAGGTTGTTAGATCCCACACATACCAAGCATTTCAATCATACACACACTATGCCTGATATGCGTAAATACAACATGGCATCACAATAAAACTCTACAGCTCAAAGTATTTATTAATTAGGCTCCGAGGAGCCATATATTACAAACATGGGTCCCATGACCCAGCATTCAAGTCATACAAGCAATAGCACAAGCGGAAGCTTAACTTGTCTGAGTACAAACAACTACAAAAGAAAAGGCTGAGAAGCCTGACTATCTACAAGACCCTGCCGAGGGCACAAGATCGTAGCTGACGTAACAAGCTAAACATCGAAGTCCACGTGGAACTACTAGCGAGACTGAAGTCTCTCTGCAAAACATAAATTAAGCAAACGTGAGTACAAATGTACCCAGCAAGACTTACATCAGAACTATCTACATATGCAACATTATCAACAAAGGGATGGTGGGGTTTAACTGCAGCAAGCCAGCTTTGACTTAGTGGCTAACCTGATCTACTACTGCAAGTAACTCTTTTGAGGTGGCGCACACGAGTCCACATATTCACCAATCAATACACCACTATGGATCCGCTCCCGTTTACCTACGAGAACGCCATCCATAGCACTCACTCTTATCTTGCGCATTTTAGAGTATCCACTTTCACTTGTCTATGAACTATACAGGCAACCCAGAAGTCCTTTACCGCGGACACGGCTATTCGAATAGATCATTTATAACCCTACAGGGGTGTACTTCTTCACACACGCTCTCACCACTTACCACCATGTACACGTCATGTATCTCGGCAACCTTCAAGCGGAAGCCTAACGAGGGAGTTGTCCACGACCTGACTAACCACACAAAGTCTCTAGTCTAGGTTTATCGCCTATTCGGGTTCCATCCGCAAGGAGATCCGGCCGGGGTTTCGCTCACGACCCCAAACAATGAGAGCAGGGTTCCCGAGGCACCAAACGGGCGTCCTGATACACCGTGCCTCGTGTCTCTACCGCATCATAGCCCACCCCTAGGGTCAGCGCTACGCACAGCCCCCAACACATATCCTACAAACACCAGAAACTAGTTGCAACTCCTGTACAGAGATCGAGGAGATTAATAAGACGAGAGGGGCCGAGTTACCGGAACCCAATGTGTGTTAGTAACTATTCATGGATCACAAACATGGAACTTAGTTCCTAAGGACGACTTCAATGAGACAACCCACCATGTACTCATACATGACCTCTCACTGCTACCTTTACCAAATCGTGTTCACACACTTAGCTCTCAATAGTAGGACATGTTCACCACATTCCAATTCATCCCCGATGAATTGGACCTGACTCAACTCTAAGCAGTAGCAGGCATGACAACAAGCATGAATGAGTAGGCACATCAGGGCTCAAACAACTCCTACTCATGCTAGTGGGTTTCATCTATTTACCGTGGCAATGACAAGTCACGCAGAAGAAAGGGGTTCAACTACCGCAACATGTAATAGTTGAATCGTTGTTGTCCTAATGCAGTAAAAGAGAGCAGAAGGGAGAGAGTCGGATTGTATCGGAATGAACAAGGGGGTTTGCTTGCCTGGCACTTCTGAAGATGATATAGATCTTCATCAGTGTCATCGATCTCATCGTCGGAATCACGTCTACTGAGGGGGAACAATTACCGGCAATAGAGAGGAAACACAATCAATGCAATGAAACAATATGATGCATGATCATTACATGGCAACATGCTGGTGTTTTGAGCTAACGCAACTAGCAGCAAGTTAAATGAAGTTGGTTTGAACCAAAGGTTCAAATTCAAACTCCATATGTGATTCTTTAAATGCCAAACATATGATTTTCCCTGTTAAGCAACTATATGTTGTTCCAACATGCACGAAAATGGTTCAGATGGATAGATTGGATTTTTCTGATAATTTTTCATATATAGCTTATTTCATTTGGAGTTACCGTTGAATTTCTATGATTTTTAGAAGTTTAAAGCATTTTCTGGAATTTGCTGAATTATTTTAAATCCAGAAAATTATTAACTGTGTCAGCATTGCGTCACTATGACGTCAGCAAGTCAACTGCGGCTGACCAGGTCAAACCTGACCAGTGGGGTCCACTGGTTAGTCACAAAGTGTTGTCTGGGTCACCGACAGGTGGGGTCAGGTCAACAGCCACATCAGCAAGTCAACGCTGACGTGTGGGGTCGGTCAACAGGTGACGTGGCCAGGTCAAACTGACCTATGGGCCCTGCGGGGTTAGTTTAATCTAAACAAAACTAAATCAGGGTTAATTAGGTAGTGAGGCCCGTTTGTAGGTGGCTCTAGGGTTAATTAGCGATGTCATTAGCTGCTAATGATGGGGCCACGTCGAGCTCGCCAGACTTCAGCCAGCGACGACCACAGAACACAGCGGGGCATGCTAGATTTGCACTAGAGGCATCGGCTTAGTGCGCTGAGGGCACCAGGGCATAGCCCTTGCTCGCCGGAGTTGGGTGCGGGGGTCACCGGAATCATGCCGGCGACGAGCTTTGGCGGCGGCCGGAGTTCGAGTAGGTTTGGATTGGCGCTGCAGCTTGCAAACAAGCCGGCTGCCACGCTAGTTTTGCTCTATGGGACATTGCGAGTGCAACAGACGCACGCGCGGGACCAAAAGGTCACCGGGGCTTCGCCGGCGATGAGCCCATGTGGCGGCGGCTACGGTAAGCAAGGGGGCAACGGCTACGGCGACCAAACGAAAGCGAGGTTAGGGGAGAAATGACCGGGGGCTCACCACGGTCATGAAGAGATGCTCGGCAGGCTCGGGGAAGGCCGGACGGCGACGAATTTGATGGCGGCGATCGTCGGGGCAGAGGTTGATGACGACGGCAATGGCGACATTCTAGGACCTCCGGCGTCGTACAGCTCGGTGGAGAGGACTAGGGGAACACGGCGGTGCTTCTGGGATCAGCGGTAGGATGGGGGGTGTGGTAGCCGTGGCGGCAGCGAACGGCAGCGTCGCCTCCACTCAGCTTTGGGAGAGAGAGCGAGTGAGGCGAGGCAGTGAGAGAGGGGAGCGGTCGAGGGGGTCCAGGGTGCTGTGTGGCGTTGTCCTGGGTGTCAAGCCAGCGACGGGAAGCCGGAGGTGGCCCGGCGCTTGGCCAGCGCGCGACAAGCATGTGCCCTCGCCTACTGGCGCGAGGAGGAAGGCGACAGGGAGGCGCTGGTGGGCTAGGCTGCCTAATGGGCCGGCTACAGGTAAGGCCAGGTAAGTGGCCCAACTACTCTCTCTCTCTCTCTCTCTCTCTCTCTCTCTCTTATGCTTTCCTATTTCCTTCTAATTTTCTAATTATTTAGTTTTCTGTTATTTCATTTAGTTCATTTGCCACAGTTTTGAATTCAAACAAGTGCCAAACTTTCTCTGAATTTATTTATGTTGCTTCATGGACTTTTCCAAGGCACATAAACTATTTCAGAAACATTTGAAAATATATTCTAGTTATATGAATATAAGTTCAAATTCAAATAGCTATTGATCTAAATTCAAAGTCCCAAAGTAATTCCTTAAAATGTTCCTAAATTTTCGTTTGATATATAGCTCTTGCCAAAATTCTCAAACATTGCAAAAGGACATCTTGGAAACAAAGAATGAGATTTCCAGGGTTCTTTTCCCTTCTTTTATTTAAGTTTTTGAGGCTTCCACTTTCCTCAATTCCTAGTTTCAGAAATTAGACATGATGCATGGGTTCTCTATCATGCAACTAATACAAGCAATATTCTGGGGCTGTGACAACTCACCCCCACTAAACAAGAATCTCGTCCCGAGATTCAAGCTTAGGGTAAGAGGAAGAGGGGACACAAAAGCTAACACAATCTTCACGATCTAACTGCCCTTCTCGAAGATTTTGATTGATTGCATCATATTGATCTTAACATCCTTGCTTTCGATATCTTCATCCAACTATGACGACGGAGGGAAACTCTACAGAATCGATCCCCTCGAAGTTCGAGCACTCAAGATCAACTCATGGAGTGAGATGAAAGAACGCATTTTGAGCTGAGAGACAAGACACACATTAGGTGGATGGAAAGAAACGGATGAAGAAGGTTCAATTTGGTAGGCAAGAATCCCACGCCTAAGTAAGATGGTGAATAGGTTTCAAATTAGCGAGGAAGTAATTGCCATGATTCCATAATGGGGCACCGTAGGGAAGGTGACCCGTAGAATTATCCCTTAAGTGGCAAAAAGAATTACTTTTGATACAAAGATCATTGGAACTCTTTATACCAGCCTAAGGCAATCACAATCGATCATTTGAAGGAGTTCGAAATAATGACATACTCGGACTAGAATGGATGATGTGGACTACCTTGTTGAAGACAACGCAATGGATGATTTTTGCTTATCATCAGAAATGGATGGGACCCATGGTAGGACCACTTTTGAAGATGATCCTGAACAGTAAATACTGGGAGGGGCAGCCCATGGGAAATTGGCACAATGGCGGTGCAAGCTGGGAACAAAATGCAAATGTTGGGAGTTTTTCAACCATCATATCTTCCTGAGATTCAGATCTGGTTGGTAACAGGATATTTGAGACATCATGTCTGGAAATAAAAGTTTGCAACACAAATCGACAAGACGATGTTGCGAGATTCTCGGGGAATGAACTACGATAGCAAGCTCCAAAACATGAGCTCGTTCCGCTACACACATGTGAACACGCTGTCCCAGACAAGCATGACCACATAGTAGTCTTACAATAAAACACTACCGAGTTCCAGCTGGGAACCATCATTGCGGAGAGCGAAGCCCTTGCATAAGTCATATGATTAGCTCTTATGAAGGAACTTCTCCTCCTTGAACAAGTCAATCAGTGGCTTGGTGTGCTAGGGATTACATCTGGAATGGAGATAATCAGTCTATCAGACCATAGAATGCTTCACATGTGCATGAATGACTTGGGATGATTCCAAAAGAAGCAAAATACAAGCTTTCTCGAATTCACGGTGGCAACTTGCTTCAAATACACATGAACTAGAGGAAGTCACTTCTTTCATCCAAACATATGCTTCATGAACGGGACATGAAGATAATGCTTATAAAAGTTTCCAACACTAACTTAGATGTTCAACATGAATCATGGACAAGATGAAAATGTTGTCAATGGGCTTAACAGTAATCCATCCAGGCTTCCATATAGGTGGAATTCCTAAACTATGTGAACAAGATGATAGTATTGGTCAGACCCAAAAGATATAATGGTGTATGCTCGAGGAAACAACCATGAGTAAGACAACATTACGAACGTCGCTGGTTCTAATTTGATTTGACGATAGCCCACACTCAAATCATAGTATTGACAAGATAGTATATCCAACAATTGATCACGAGGACCAATTGATGAAGATATCATCTTTCTTCAACAAACAAATGAGGATATCCCTTTGCAATGAACTAAGTAGGGCAAAGCTTTATCTTCCAACTCTCCAAGTTGTTGTTTAGCTTGACTAACTAGCTTAGGGTATCCAACACAGATTCTTGGAGAAGAGATGGTTTACAAGAAAACCAACCTAATCACGGGCTCAACATAACGGTCAGGAAACAACCTGGTGATACTTCCCAGAAGATAATCAGAAAATCACAATCCACCGATATGTTACTAAGCTCGAGAACAATCTTGCTTTTCAGGGCAAGACGATGTGACCAAGAGAGTGATGGGTTGACACAATCCTATCTCATTGATCGAGGAGTGCACCAGGGAAAATGGACTAGGTAGCACGATCCATCTTAGAATGATGGTTTAGTAACCAACACGCTATGAATGAATTTATCGTCCATTAACTACCAAGCAACGGGGTTGCTAGGAGTATTAATTTCACACATCATGATTCACTTGTCGGCATTCCGGTTACAATACCACGGGAACAGAGGAATGAACAATGATGGCAAGAAGTATCACTGCGTCAAGAATTCATAAGAGGTAGTGCAATTCTCATGACAATCCTGGCATAAAGGGGGTAATACTTCATGGTAGAGCAGAGCAAAAGCTGGATTGGCATTTTGATCCATGGAATACAACTACTTTGACCAGTCCAAGAAATGGATGAGGTACTGAAGTTTGTTTCTCCTAGTCATTCCGGAATGGAATGGCTTGACGGACCACAAGCATAATAGGCATCGGTAACACACATGCACAACTAGTCCTGACTATCAATTGATAGACAGAGGTCAGAATACAACTAAAGAGAGACAACTCAAAGGAACCTATGGTTTTCTGAGTTGCGGATGCATAGATTTAGTATGTCAAACAAGTTCAACATGTTTCTTCCAGATAATCCATGCAGAAAGGTAGGACTGGTAGAATCACAATGCAGAATGGAGAACTCATCAAGAGCACTCTTATTGTGACGTTTTGGTTCAGGAGAGCTTATGCCATAAGTAGTTCATGGTATTCGGAAGAAGGATAAACCACGGACCTGGAGGACTATAGCAAAGGTTACTTATAACCTAAAGGAACGAGCAAACACTAACAGCAGGAAGTGAGTAGAGTGATTCTTGGGCTCAAGAACCCATAAATAGAATGCCTACTAAGTAAGTGGCATCATGGGATGCTTTCGAGAATGATGGCCAGAATCATCACACTCGGAACACAAAACATGGCTAGATTACTAGGTGATCCTCTAAGACACCTAGGGTCATAATAATAGCTCCAACATATATGTCGAGACAATAGAGTACCTCAACTCACCGATTAGTGTGGTTAAACTGGCCCAAAGGAACATCGAGAACGGAGAGATGGGATTGCAAATGCACCAGACTATTTAGAAACCTGGGATGACTCGGACAGTATAACGGTTGTAAATGCTCAAAAAGATTTGAGACATCCTGTAAAATGGTAGCATAACCGCTCAACATCATAATATCAAGGTTTTGAGGCCAGCTATGAACACACGAAAGTAGTAGGAGCTGAATTGAGACTTGAATCCATCATTCCTATAAGTCTACGGATTAGTAACACGTGATACTGATAGAAAGATGAGAAGCCTAGTTCTCAATCCCCGTAGAAGATAAGAAGATGACTCAGATCAGAAGGGCATAAGGTAAAGGAGGAAAAAGAGCCTTACGTTCCCATCCACAATCAATTCCCTTATATAACTAAAGCATTGCTAGACTCACCTTCGACCAGTTTGGCTTGGTAATCCTACTGGCAGTCAGGCTCTGATACCAAAGCTGTCAGGACCCCGATCCTAAGTCACACCGATCTAGCATGTAACACCTCATATCACTTTGCGGCCTCACGCACGGTATTCCCACGGGTGCCACCTTACCTGGCCCGGGACCGTGTGCGCCTTTTGGCTCACGTATATGATAGTGTCGCTAGCATCCATATAACAAAGAACCCGGGCTGACATGACTAGTCGTGAACCCAAAGTGGCACTAACTTACGGGGACAGACATACATGAACTAGCATCGAATGTGTCGGTCATCAGCGTGTGAATCCGGGCTGTAGCAATTAGGCTAACAGGATTCCGGGAACCCGGGCTGTAGCAGGATAGCAGGACTCTGGAAGTCACCGCGTGACATTTCCTCGAAGGGACAGACAAAGGATCGAAGTGAATCACATGTCGGCTAGCCTAAGTGTTCTGGAGCAGTAGTAACTGGGCTAGCAGGACTCTGGTAAACCGAGCTATAGCAGACTACCATGGCTCAGTGGAAGCACTAGACTACATTTTCCCATAAGAGAGGCTACCAAGGATAAACAACTAGGTTGTCGGATCCCACACATACCAAGCATTTCAATCATACACATACTATGCCCGATATGTGTAAATACAACATGGCATCACAACAAAACTCTACAACTCAAAGTATTTATTCATTAGGCTCCGAGGAGCAAGATATTACAAACATGGGTCCCATGACCCAGCATTCAAGTCATACAAGCAATAGCACAAGCGAAAGCTTAACTTGTCTGAGTGCAGACAACTCCAACAGAAAAGGTTGAGAAGCCTGACTATCTACAAGACCCTGCCGAGGGCACAAGATCGTAGCTGAGGTAACAAGCTAAACGTCGAAGTCCACGTGGAACTACTAGCGAGACTGAAGTCTCTCTGCAAAACATAATTAAGCAAACGTGAGTACAAATGTACCCAGCAAGACTTACATCAGAACTATCTACATATGCAACATTATCAATAAAGGGATGGTGGGGTTTAACTGCAGCAAGCCAGCTTTGACTTAGTGGCTAACCTGAACTACTACTGCAAGTAACTCTTTTGAGGTGGCGCACACGAGTCCACACATTCACCAATCAATACACCACTATGGATCCGCTCCCGTCTCCCTTCGAGAACGCCATCCATAGAACTCACACTTATCTTGCGCATTTTAGAGTATCCACTTTCACTTGTCTATGAACTGTACAGGCAACCCAGAAGTCCTTTACCGCGGACACGGCTATTCGAATAGATCATTTCTAACCCTATAAGGGTGTACTTCTTCACACACGCTTTCTCCACTTACCACCATGTACACGTCGTGTATCTCGGCAACCTTCAAGCGGAAGCCTGGCGAGGGAGTCGGCCACGACCTGACTAACCACACAAGTCTCTAGTCCAGGTTTATCGCCTAGTCGGGTTCCATCCGCAAGGAGATCTGGTCGGGGTTTCGCTCACGGCCCCAAACAATGAGAGCAGGGTTCCCGAGGCACCAAACGGGCGTCCCGGTACACCGTGCCTCGTGTCTCCACCGCATCATAGCCCACCCCTAGGGTCAGCGCTACGCACGGCCCCAACACATATCCTACAAACACCAGAAACTAGTTGCAACTCATGGACAGAGATCGGGGAGATTAATAAGCCGAGAGGGGTCGAGTTACCGAAACCCAACATGTGGTAGTAACTGTTCATGGATCACAAACACAGAACTCAGTTCCTGAGGACGATTTCAATGAGACAATCCACCATGTACTCCTACATGGTGTGACGCCCCCGATTTGACCGTACACTAATCTTACACGCAAACGTGTACGATCAAGATCAGGGACTCACGGGAAGATATCACAACACAACTCTACAAATAAAATAAGTCATGCAAGCATCATATTACAAGCCAGGGGCATCGAGGGCTCGAATACAAGAGCTCGATCATAGACGAGTCAGCAGAAGCAACAATATCTGAGTACAGACATAAGTTAAAAAAGTTTGCCTTAAGAAGGCTAGCACAAATTGGGATACAGATCGAAAGAGGCGCAGGCATCCTGCCTGGGATCCTCCTAAACTACTCCTGGTCATCGTCAGCGGGCTGCACGTAGTAGTAGGCACCTCCCGAGTAGTAGTAGTCATCATCGACAGTGGCGTCTGGCTCCTGGGCTCCATCGTCTGGTCGCAGCAATCGGGTATAGAAAGGGGGAAACAGAGAGCAAAGCAACTGTGAGTACTCATCCAAAGTACTCGCAAGCAAGGAGCTACACTACATATGTATGCATTGGCATCAAATGGAATGAGGGTATCATATGTGGACTGAACTGCAGAATGCCAGAATAAGAGGGGGATAGCTAGTCCTTATCGAAGAATACGCTTCTGGCCACCTCCATCTTGCAGCATGTAGAAGAGAGTAGATGGTAAGTTCACCAAGTAGCATCGCATAGCATAATCCTAACTGACAATCCTCCCCTCGTCGCCCTGTGAGAGAGCGATCACCGGTTGTATCTGGCCTTGGAAGGGTGTGTTTTATTAAGTATCTGGTTCTAGTTGTCATAAGGTCAAGGTACAACTCCGGGTCATCCTTTTACAGAGGGACACGGCTATTCGAATAGATAAACTTCCCAGCAGGGGTGCACCACATTTCCCAACACGCTTGATCCCCTTTGTCCGGACACACTTTTTTGACTCATGCCCGGCATCGGAAGATCAACACGTCACTGCCCCACCTAGGAACAACAGAGAGGTCAGCACGCCAGTCTAAATCCTATGCGCGCAGGGGTCTGGGCCCATCACCCATTACACACCTGCATGTTGCGTACGCGGCCGGTGAGCAGTCCTAGCCTCCCTTATACAAGAGCAGGTGTTCTAGTCCAATCCGGCGCGCGCCGCTCAGTCGCCGACGTCATGAAGGCTTCGGCTGATACCACGACGTCGAGTGCCCATAACTGTTCTGCGTAGTTGGTTAGTGCGTATAGGCCAGTAGCCAGACTCAGATCAAACACCAAGATCTCATTAAGCATGTTAATTGATGTATCTGCGGACACCGACCAGGGCCAGGCGCACCTCTCTCCTAGGTGGTCTCAACCAGCCCTGTCGCTCCACCACAAAGTAACAGTCGGGGGCCGTCGGGAACCCAGGCCCACCACTACCTGGATGGAACCACCTGCCCCTTCAGCCCCCACATCAGAATCACTTGTGGGTACTCAACGAGCCGACCTGACTTTAGTCACCACCTGTATAGCATGTATATATAGTATATATTTACCTGTGATCAACACCCGACGTGATCACGGCCCGATAGTATAGCATGACAGACTGGCAAGAATGTAGGGCCACTAATGATAATCTAGCATCCTATACTAAGCATTTAGGATTGCAGGTAAGGTATCAACAGTTGTAGCAACAATGACAGGCTATGCATCAGAGTAGGATTAACGGAAAGCAGTAACATGCTACACTACTCTAATGCAAGCAGTAGAGAGAAGAGTAGGCGATATCTGGTGATCAACGGGGGGGCTTGCCTGGTTGCTCTCGCAAGGAGGGATCGTTGTCGATGTAGTCGATCATGGGGGTAACAACGGCGGTCTCGAGGTCTACTGGAAAGAAGTAACGGAAGGGTAACACAAATAAATAATAAAGCCATCAAAGCAACACAAATAATAACATGGCAATACGTGCTGCTAGGGTGACCTAACGCAGTAGTAGGTGATACCGGCTAAGGGAGGAAACATCCGGGAAAGTATTCCCGGTGTTTCACGTTTTCGGACAGACGGATTGGAGGGGGAAAGTTGCGTGTTTGCTATGCTAGGGATGTGTGATGGATGAACAGATCCCTAATTCTGATTCGTCTCGTCGTTCTGAGCAACTTTCATGTACAAAGTTTTTCGATCCGAGCTACGGTTTAATTTCTATGATTTTTTTAAAGATTTAATCCATCTTCCTAAATTATTTGTATTTCAAAAGTAATAGACAAAATGCTATGGGTACCCAGCCCTGTGTACATAGAATGTACACAAAGGCTGACATGTGGGCCAGTGGACCCAGTTGACCAGTCAAACTTTGACTGGTCAACAAGAGGGTGGGGCCTCCTTGTCATTGTCTGATTAAACTAGTGAGGTAGTTAATTAGTTAACTAAGCAATATTAATTAAGTTAATTAATTAATGTTTTAATTATTATTATTATTTTATTAATTCTAATTCTCTCTTTTTTAAAAGGGCAGGGCGTTGGGCCCCAGTAGTCAGTGGCCCAGAGGCCTTTTGGGTGCGTGGGTTACGGATGTGGGCGTTGGGAGCCCGTAGGGGCAAACGCGGGCGCGCGGACGAAGGCCGCCGGGCGGCCGGCGACAGTGGCGCCAAGGGCATACAAGGGGGGCAGCAAAGGGAAGTTGCCCGGCGCGCGCGGGGCTGCGGTCGGAGCGGAACGGGGCGGTTCGGTGGCGCGGTCGCATGCGGAGGCAGCAGCAGCCATCAGTAGCGCCGGGGCAGTGATGCGGCGAGGAGCAACCAGCGGGGCAGTGCGTGCAACGACAGCTAACGACGAGCGTGAGCCAGTGGCTGGGCGGAGAAGGCAAGGCGAGCGGGCAATGGCAGCGGCAAGCAGCAGCTAAGGCGAGCAGAGCGCAAGCGAAGCGCACGGGGGAGGTGGCAAGCGAGGCGACGGACAGGACGTGGACGACGGGTCGTTGTGCAGCAACAGGCGAGCAGCAGGGACGTGCAGCTCGCGGGAACAAGCAGGGGGAAGTTGTAGGGCGCGGCACGGGCGGGTTGTATGACGACGGAGCACGGGCGCAGTGCTGCAGGTTCGTAACTAGGCGAACGAAGAGCCCAGACGGCTGCTACGGTTAGCAGGAACGCAGTGGTGCGACGACCTTGGACAGAGGAGCTCAAGGACACGGAGGTCATCGGCCATTGCGGTGGCCGGAGCTCGATTTCTTCGCGGTGGGCACTAGAGTACGTGCACAGTAGAGGAGAAGACGGGGGGAACGAAGGACGGGGCCTCACCGGCCCTGTAGGCGTGCAATAGTGTGCGCGAGGTGGAGTCGGGGAGGCGCCGGAGCTTGGGGTAGTCGATGACGACGGCCCGTGATGTACGCAGCGGAGATGAGAGGAGGAAGAAGAGGTCGACGGCTCCATCCACGCAGCTTCCCGCCTTGCTCCAATGCCCTGAACGGACGTGGACGAACACGACGAACCCCCAGGACGTGCTCCCGAGCGGCGGAGAGGCTGGTGGACGCGAACGACGGCGGGGAAGCCTCGACTGTGTGAGTTTGCGAGCTCAAAATTGAGCCAGACGAGAGGGGAGAGGTGGATCTGGATCTGGGGGTAGTGAGTGGCTAGGGTTCTAGGGGAAGGGAGAGAGCACGCGGGCGCGGCCTCTTATCCACTCGCCAACGCCGTCGAGCTGGTCCGGCGGGGCGCCCCCTGTAGCGACCCCAGTTGGGGGAACAGGAGGACGACCGAGGAAGGGGAAGTGGGTTGGGCTAGTTGGGTGGCTCTGGCCCAGGGGTTCTTTTTATTTCTTTTACATTTTCTTTTCTCTATAGTTTCAATTTACCTTTAACTTAAAAAAACAAAATAGCTCCTAGATCAGCATAGCTAAAAATACTACTGCGTCGTTTAATTATGGCACCCAAATAAAATAGCCTAACATTTTTACTATTATAAAAGGAAATAATTAATTGATTCACCGACTACTTTAATTATCTTAGTGCATTTAACTATTTTATAAAAACTTGGTTTCTTCATCAATATTGCTTATGAATTATTTGACACCTCTAGAACATATTAGTTTTAATATTTGAAAACTTTTATTGTTTGCTTGATTTTGAATTTGAATCCGAACCGGTTTCAAACTAATGCGAGATTAGCAACAGTAATTGGGGTGACGTGGTATCATTAGCAGAGGTTACTGTAGCTTGATTATCCGGGCGTCACAATTCTCCTCCACTACAAGAAATCTCGTTGCGAGATTCAAGAGGTGCAATAAAGGGGAAAGGTCTGGTTACGAAATCCTAACGAATCTTCTCGGTCTTGGTTGCTCTTCTCGAAGAGGTAGACCCACTACGTTTGATGTTTTCATTTCTCTGTTTCAGGTCATGATGAACTCGGCATCCTTTCTTCAGGAACTCCATCGTACTTACGGAAGACGAAAGGGTGGTTATTCTAGGAAAATGGACCTCTACAAGGTTGACCATCTGGTCGATAACATCGGGGAAGATGGGGGAGAGTAACTCTCGAATTGAAACTTAAGAAAATATCGAGAGCAAAGTAAGGAGGTATCATGAGAATTTTCGAGCGGACAGGCAATCGTTCGATGCCTGAAATAGGGCATGAAAATGGTTTGGAGCAACGGGAATAAGCATTGTGTCTGATACTAGAATTGATGATCTCTCGGAAGGTGGCTCGTGAATAACATATGAGGCCACGCGCGAGGAATAACCTTGGAAACAGGTGGTGTACCGGAGAGTCAGGTTTCGATCCTATGGAACTGTGAGTTATGGGCCCACCATGTGGGTTAAAAGTAGAAAGTGTGGTGATATATTGCATAGTAATGATAACAAGGCATGTCAGAGGATAACCTATCAATTATGTCGGCAACATCGGTACAAAGGGTGAGGGATGAAGAGAACCATCTTCCTGCTCGTTGAACGAGGCGGACCAATAGGTAAAGTTCTCGTTCGTCGATGGTTACCGGAATGTTATCAACAATATTAACAGGGTCTTACTGACAAAGTGATACAACGATGTGTTTTACAGAAGCAGGGAAATATTACTGCTTATATAATATGGATCGCAATAAGGTTTAAACAAACCAATGGAAAGGAAAATGTATTAAAACACATATTTCAGGGGTATATCCTTCCCAAGGACAAGTAGAGAATGATATCCATGACAGGATAGAATTATAAAATCATTTAGGTAAGGGGAAAGAAAATTCATGACATTACCCATACAACGGTGTTTGGATAATTCATAAAGAAAATTTAATATCGTGCTTCAAACGTTCCTATTGAAGATTGGATTACCACAGAGATGCTTCGAGATAGCATTGACATGGTTTCAAGCAAAGGTCAGACTTTGGATACACCAAGGATCCATCGGAAATAACTTAGAAAATAAGTCATACAATTTTAGCAGGGAAAAGATGAGGGTGTGGCCGACGGGCTAAGTCACAATCCATCGACATGCCAAAAAGGATCTATTTCCCAAATTATATGAATAAGTTTGCGTTGGGGAAAGATAAGAATGTTGTTGGTGCTGACACAAACCATCGAGAGGCAAGGATGGTATTTCTCATCATGAATTCGATTGATATCCTGGAAAAGATCAGAATGTTGATGATGATCACGACACATTTGTCGAGAGATTTCATGAAGATGTAATCGATCGGCGATGACATCAAGTCAAAGGAATGATGAAGCGAAAAGTAATTGGAACCAAGGGTACGATACAAACTCGAAATCAAGTTTGTTGTTCAAGGAGAAATGATAAGACGAGGAAGGTCGACGTAAGATTAGCTCACCGTCGAAATTTGTGCTCCGGGAAGAAGGGCGAGGTAGCACAGTTAAAACTTAGCATAATAATGATATAGCCGATTAGGCTAGGAATGACTTGAAGGATTATTAAACTCGTAGGTAGTGAAAATTATTTAGGAGTTATTGAATCGAAATGCGGAATCGATTCACTTATCGGTGTTCTCGAGTGACTAATAGCTCAGAACCCGGGGGAAATCTGAAATCGATGAGAAGCAATACTAGATGAAGACTCATAGGAAGCAACACAGTTCTTTGATATGCTCGAGATATTGGAGGGTATACTCGAAGGTAGAGCATAATAGTTGTTGGATAGATGTATTGAACTCCAGAAGACAAGTACTTCAACTTGTCCGGGAAATGGGATCAAGGAAGAATAATATGGTCGGAACCATAGCTGCAGGGGATCCAATTTAAGGACACCGAAAGAATTACCTAAATGATTAACTATTTTGCAAGAAGCTCCCATGATAAGTTTCACATCGGGTCCATGGGCATGAACACAAAGTTCAAGGTCGACTCCCACTTCTCCAATGTATAAAGTTTCATTCATAGCTCTAATAAAAATGATTTCAGTGTGAAAACCTACCTCATGAATTACCAGAGGAGTATGACCCGTGAAAACTTTCCGGTTCACATAGATTAAGGAAGGCATAGGTTCAACCCATCGGGGCATCGTAGAAACATATACCACAAACTTCAGGAGTAAATAATACAAGCATAGGAGCAGAGCATGGTTAACAAAAGCAGGGGATACAATTTACCAAAGGTATTATGTATCCGAAGAAAATCTCACAATGTTTAATGAATATGAAGGACGGTGTCGAACAAAATCCAACGAAGGATCTGGTGGTCCTCAAGGGATCTGATGTGAGCATCGGTACTCAACCAGAGGAAGAAGGAATGCAAGGGGATAAGTTTATAGAAACAACTGACTAACTCAAAACTCAAATGCAAAGGAATTATGAATCCCAAGACAAGGGATCAGAAGCAATGCTCTGATTAGGGATGGATAAGTTGAATAGCCTTAGAGGTACAATCGATGGCAATTTGATTGGTCGAGATCCAGCTCATGTCCGGAATGATGTCTGAATCGGAAGGATAACTTCCAAGGAACAACTGATGATTGTGTGCATTCACACACATGTTGAATCAAAAGGATCAGAATGACAATCACAAAGGTTTTTAAAGTAAATTGCTAGACCAATGGAATTAACCGGAATGCAAGTATGCAAGAATTTCAAGAACAATAGGTTGTTGAGGATTTTCAGAAGAACGAATGGTATTCCAAAGACTTTTGTGAAATACAAAAATCAACTAAGGATGAGCGGATACTCGATAGGTGCACAAAGTTATCCGTAGGGGTATTCAGGTGACAAGGAACTGCAAGGCAGTAAGCTCAAAGGATTCTCGGAACAACGACGAGTATTTCGGGGTATCTTGTAATAACAAGAGCAACTGGGGACTAGTGTAAGAATGGCAAGTGCATGTAGTTATCTATAGGGGGTGGCGGTGGAAGGGAATTGCAAATGCAATGAGAAAAAGTTCTCGGGATAACATCGGGAGTATCTTCGGAATCCTTCGGCGCACCAAGCAATCATCTGGAGTGAGGGGCTCTCCGGGTGGAAGTAATTACGAGAACCTAGAGTCAAAGTTCGTAAAATCATTTAACCGAAGTAGAAGAGAGTTCAGAGTCTCAGAGTAAAGATCGAGGAGTAAAAGATCCTAATACCACCCAAATGGTGACGTGGGCCCGTAAGACACACATCCATGTTAGTAAAAAGTTTTGTAATGTCTAGACTCGACTTCGGCCAAGGAGTGTGGAAGGGGGATTCCTACAGGCAATAGGCTCTGATACCAACTTGTGACGCCCCCGATTTGACCGTACACTAATCATACACGCAAATGTGTACGATCAAGATCAGGGACTCATGGGAAGATATCACAACACAACTCTACAAATAAAATAAGTCATACAAGCATCATATTACAACCTAGGGGCCTCGAGGGCTCGAATACAAGAGCTCGATCATAGATGAGTCAGCGGAAGCAACAATATCTGAGTACAGACATAAGTTAAACAAGTTTGCCTTAAGAAGGCTAGCACAAACTGGGATACAGATCGAAAGAGGCGCATGCCTCCTGCCTGGGATCCTCCTAAACTACTCATGGTCGTCGTCAGTGGGCTGCACGTAGTAGTAGGCACCTCCCGAGTAGTAGTAGTCGTCATCGACAGTGGCGTCTGGCTCCTAGGCTCCATCGTTTGGTCGCAGCAATCGGGTATAGAAAGGGGGAAAAGAGGGAGCAAAGCAACCGTGAGTACTCATCCAAAGTACTTGCAAGCAAGGAGCTACACTACATATGTATGCATTGGCATCAAATGGAATGAGGGTATCATATGTGGACTGAACTGCAGAATGCCGGAATAATAGGGGGATAGCTAGTCCTTATCGAAGAATACGCTTCTGGCCACCTCCATCTTGCAGCATGTAGAAGAGAGTAGATGGTAAGTTCACCAAGTAGCATCGCATATCATAATCCTAACCGATGATCCTCCCCTCGTCGCCCTGTGAGAGAGCGATCACCGGTTGTATCTGGCCTTGGAAGGGTGTGTTTTATTAAGTATCCAGTTCTAGTTGTCATAAGGTCAAGGTACAACTCTGGGTCGTCCTTTTACCGAGGGACACGACTATTCGAGTAGATAAACTTCCCTGCAGGGGTGCACCACATTTCCCAACACGCTCGATCCCCTTTGTCCGGACACACTTTTCTAAGTCATGCCCGACCTCGAAAGATCAACACGTCGCTGCCCCACCTAGGCACAACAGAGAGGTCACCACGCCGGTCTAAATCCTATGCGCGCAGGGGTCTGGGCCCATCGCACATTGCACACCTACACGTTGTGTACATGGCCGGTGAGCAGACCTAGCCTCCCTTATACAAGAGCAGGCGTTCCAGTCCAACCTGGCGCACGCCGCTCAGTCGCTGACGTCACGAAGGCTTCGGCTGATACCACGACGTCGAGTGCCCATAACTGTTCCCGCGTAGTTGGTTAGTGCATATAGGCCAGTAGCCAGACTCGGATCAAATACCAAGATCTCATTAAGCGTGTTAATTGATGTATCCGCGGACGCCGGCCAGGGCCAGGCCCACCTCTCTCCTAGGTGGTCTAAACCTGCCCTGTCGCTCCACCATAAAGTAACAGTCGGGGGCCATCAGGAACCCAGGCCCACCACTACCTGGATGGAACCACCTGCCCCTTCAGCCCCCACATCAGAATCACTTGCGGGTACTCAACGAGCCGACCCGACTTTAGTCACCACCTGTATAGCATGTATATATAGTATATATTTACCCATGATCAACACCCGACGTGATCACGGCCCGATAGTATAGCATGACAGACTGACAAGAATGTAGGGCCACTCATGATAATCTAGCATCCTATACTAAGCATTTAGGATTGCAGGTAAGGTATCAATAGTTGTAGCGACAATGACAGGCTATGCATCAGAGTAGGATTAACGGAAAGCAGTAACATGCTACACTACTCTAATGCAAGCAGTAGAGAGAAGAGTAGGCGATATCTGGTGATCAACGGGGGGGCTTGCCTGGTTGCTCTGGTAAGAAGGAGGGGTCGATGTAGTCGATCAAGGGGGTAACAACGACGGTCTCGAGGTCTACCAGAAAGAAGTAACGGAAGGGGAACACAAATAAATAATAAAGCAATCAAAGCAACACAAAGTATAACATGGCAATATGTGATGCTAGGGTGACTGAGGGAGTCTGAGATTAGGGGGTCTCCGGACAGCCGGACTCTATCCTTCGGCCAGACTATTGGACTATGAAGATACTAAATTGAAGACTTCGTCTCGTGTCCGGATGGGACTCTACTTGGCGTGGAAGGCAAGCTAGGCAATACGGATATGGATATTTCCTCCTTTGTAACCGACCTTGTGTAACCCTAACCCTCTCCGGTGTCTATATAAACCGGAGGGTTTAGTCTGTAGCACAATAACATACAATCATACCATAGGCTAGCTTCTAGGGTTTAGCCTCTCCGATCTCGTGGTAGATCAACTCTTGTAATACTCATATCATCAAGAATAAATCAAGCAGGACGTAGGGTTTTACCTCCATCAAGAGGGCCCAAACCTGGGTAAAACATCGTGTCCCCTGCCTCCTGTTACCATCCGCCTTAGACGCACAATTCGGGACCCCCTACCCGAGATCCGCCGGTTTTGACACCGACATTGGTGCTTTCATTGAGAGTTCCTCTATGTCGTCGCCGTTAGGCTTGATGGCTCCTTCTATCATCGATAGCGATGCAGTCCAGGGTGAGAATTTTCTCCCCGGACAGATCTTTGTGTTCGGCGGCTTCGCACTGCGGGCCAACTCGCTTGGCCATCTGGATCAGATTGAAAGTTACGCCCCTGGCCACCAGGTCAGGTTTGGAAGCTTAAACTATACGGCCGATATCCGCAAAGACTTGATATTCGGCGGATTCGAGCCTCTGCCTTGTGCGTCACGCAGTCACGATGAGTACGATTTAGCTCTACCATCAGACAGTGTTCAGGAGATCGCACCGGCAGCCGCTCCGACCCTCAATTCGGAGCCAGTTGCGCCGTCCATGGACGGGTGGATGGACCCCGCCACGGAGGCCTTACCCTCAGCGGCGATCGAGCCAAACATCGACCTTACCCTGCACGAGAGCCGTGTTGTCAGACTGCCGGATCCTTCTCCGGCCACGGACTCCGAACCGCCTGCGCCCGTTCCTAACGAATCCGATTGGGCGCCGATCATGGAGTTTACCTCCGCGGATATTTTTCAGCACTCGCCCTTTGGCGACATAGTGAACTCATTAAGGTCTATCTCCTTGTCAGGAGGATCCTGGCCGAACTATGTCCGGCAGGATTGGGATGTGGATGACGAAGAAATTCGCGGCCCACCCACCACCCACTTAGTAGCCACTGTCAACGACTTAACCAACATGCTCGACTTCGACTCCGAAGACATCGACGGTATGGATGACGATGCGGGAGACAAAGAGGAACCACTGCCCATAGGGCACTGGACAGCCACCTCATCATACGATATATACATGGTGGACACACCCAAAGAAGGCAATGGCGATGAGACAGCGGAGGATGACCCTCCAAGAAGCAACCCAAGCACCGACGTCAGCGGCGCCGCTCTAAGTCCCGCCAAAGAAAAAGTGGTGATACCGACACAAGAGATAATAACACTCCGGATAGTGCTGAAGATGGCAACAATCCCCTCCAGCACGATCAAGGACAGGAGGATGGAGAGGCCAGCCCTCCAGAGAGAGCGGCAGATGGAGAGGCGGAGTATGATAATTACATGCCCCCCTCCGAAGACGAGGCAAGCCTCGACGATGACGAATTCGTCGTGCCAGAGGATCCCATTGAACAAGAGTGCTTCAAGCGTCGGCTTATAGCCATGGAAAATAGCCTTAAGAAGAAGAAGCACCAGCTTCAAGCTGATCAAGATCTGCTAGCTGACAGATAGACTGAAGTCCTGGCGGCCGAGGAATATAAACTTGAACGCCCCTCCAAGAGTTACCCAAAATACAGGTTGCTACCCCGACTGGAGGAAGAAGCATATGACGCGGCTGACCGGCCACCTCGTGGCCGCGACAGAGAGGCATTCCAGCCAAAAGCTCAGCCTGCACCCCGACGCCATTCAAATAAAAAGGCATGGGGAAATACGCGAGACCTGCGAGACGTATTGGAGGACAAAGCAAAACATGCAAGATCAATCTACAGATCATGAGGGCGCGCCACTATGCGAGACGATAATCATCACGCCGGACACAGTAAAAGTAAATCCGACCGGGCCGAGCACAGCGGGCAAGACTCATTGGAGCTGCGTCGCGATATAGCCCAGTACAAAGGCGCTGCACACCCCTTATGCTTCACAGACGAAATAATGGATCATCAAATCCCAGAGGGTTTCAAACCCGTAAATATAGAATCATACGACGGCACAACAGATCCTGCAGTATGGATCGAGGATTTCCTCCTGCATATCCACATGGCACGCGGTGATGATCTACACGCCATTAAATACCTCCCACTCAAACTCAAAGGGCCAGCTCGGCATTGGCTCAATAGCTTGCCAGCAGAGTCCATTGGCTGTTGGGAAGATCTGGAAGCCGCATTCCTCGACAACTTTCAGGGCACTTATGTACGACCACCAGATGTCGATGACTTGAGCCACATAATTCAGCAGCCAGAGGAATCGGCCAGGCAATTCTGGACACGGTTCCTAACAAAGAAAAATCAAATCATCGACTGTCCGGATGCAGAGGCTCTAGCAGCTTTCAAGCACAACATCCGCGACGAGTGGCTAGCCCGGCACCTTGGTCAGGAAAAGCCGAAATCTATAGCATCCCTCATGACACTCATGACCCGATTTTGTGTGGGAGAAGACAGCTGGCTGGCTCGCAGTAACAACATATCAAAGAACCATGGTACTTCGGATACCAAGGACGATAGTAGCAGGTCACGTTGCAACAAACATAAGCGCCGCATTAACAGCGACAATACCGAGGATACGGCAGTCAATGCCGGATTCAAAGGCTCTAAACGCGGTCAGCGGAAAAAGCCATTCAAACGAAGCACTCCGGGCCCGTCCAGTTTGGACCGTATACTCGATCGCTCGTGTCAAATACACGGCACCCCAGACAAGCCAGCCAACCACACCAACAAGGATTGTTGGGTGTTCAAGCAGGCCGGCAAGTTAATTGCCGAAAACAAAGATAAGGGGCCACATAGCGATGACGAGGAGGATCCCCGGCAGCCGAATACCGGAGGACAGAAGAGGTTCCCCCCACAAGTGCGGACAGTGAACATGATATACGCAACCCACATCCCCAAGAGGGAGCGGAAGCGTGCACTCAGGGACGTATATGCGTTGGAGCCAGTCGACCCAAAGTTCAACCCATGGTCCTCTTGTCCGATCACCTTCGATCACAGGGACCACCCCACTAGTATCCGTCATGGCGGATTCGCCGCACTGGTCCTAGACCCAATCATTGATGGATTTCACCTCACTCGAGTCCTTATGGATGGCGGCAGCAGCCTGAACCTGCTTTATTAGGACACCGTGCGCAAAATGGGTATAGACCCCTCAAGGATCAAACCCACAAAAACGACCTTTAAAGGCGTCATACCAGGTGTAGAGGCCCATTGCACAGATCCCAGGATAACTTCCGAAGCAAAGAGTTAATCTTCGATATAGTCCCGTTCCGCAGTGGTTATCATGCACTGCTCGGGCGAACCGCATTTGCGAGATTCAATGCGGTACCGCATTATGCATACCTCAAGATCAAGATGCCAGGACCTCAAGGGGTCATTACAGTTAATGGAAACATAGAGCGCTCTCTCCGAACGGAGGAGCACACCACGGCCCTCGCGGCGGAAGCACAAAGCAGCCTTTTAAGGCAATCCACTAGTTCGGCATTTAAGGACCCGAACACCTTCAAGCGCGCCCGGAGTAATCGGCAACAGGACCGCCTGGCATGTTCCGAGCTCGCATAGCAATGCGGCCCCCATCCCGGCCCAAGCCAAATGGTGAAACTCGTGCCACGCATACATAATTACGCATTAAAAATACAATGGGCATAGGTAGGGAGGGGGCACGACTACGGCACGCCCTAAGACGCGGCTTAAACCGCACTAGGGGCTTCCTGCTTTGTTATTTTTCTCTCTTTCAGGACATTAATCTCTGGAAACCCTGTCCGGCAGCATGATTGCCGAACACATGATGCAGCAACCAAGGAGGCAGTAAGCTACATCACACCACGGAACTCCTAGGTGGATTACGATGACGAGTGAAATGCTTGCTTTAATATTATTCCTCAGCTTGCCTTTGGAGGGGACATAGTCCTACTTTTTGCTTATCGCACTACCTATATCATTCTGCTCTAACGCATGTTTTTAATAAACAATGCATTGCATTATTTATTGCATTCTTCTTTTTATATATATATATATATATATATATATATATATATATATATATATATATATATATATATATGTTCATTTATGACATCCAGCACCCGTACACTCTGGTACGGCCGATACGCCAGGGGCTTAAGCATACCCCGTAATATGGCGTGAGAAGTCCGAACACTTTCACAGGTGTGGCACCCCGAACTTATAGCATTATATGCATCAGCTCTGAATCATGTCTTTGGTCAATAGTTGGGTTTGCCCGACTCCCATGTTTTGGTACCTTACGTTTCGCTATATCGGCTAAGGTAGCACTGGGAGAACTACTGCGATTGTGCCCCGGTTCAGCTGGGCTAAGCACCTCAGTAGAGAAAGCTAAAACTGACTGTCATGATAAGGCGAGAGACTGGTCGCTGTTCGAGAGGTTTTTGAGTCCTTAAAGACTTATGCCACTTAGAGCGAGGAGTCGGCCCTGTCCGGATTAAGGCGTGTATCGCGCCCCATATTCGGCCTTCGGAATACTAGGGGCTTCGCCAAAATTTAAAATTATAGAATTCTATGGCTAAGTGAGAGTGATAACACATTATAGCCCGATTGCCTTGTTCGTTGTGCTGAGCACCTCCCTCGAAGGACCCACAAATGGGAACAAGAGTGCTCAGGTTTATCCCGAACACCCCAGCACTCGTGGCATGGGGGCAGAAGCCGACGACTAGCCATCTCTCAGATCTGATAAACAGCCGAACAGAAGGTAATATTTTAAATTCAAACAAGCGTTGCATAGCACATATAAACAAGTTTTCATAAATTCAGGATTACATGAGCAAATTTATTCGAATATTATATCTTTCGTACACTCGTCCGCTACGAGACGAGCACCCTTCAGGACACCCTCATAGTACATCTCAGGGTGGCGATGCTCCTTGCCCTCCAGTGGCCCTTCCTTAATCAGCTTCACGGTGTCCAGCTTGGCCCATTGCACCTTCACACGGGCGAAAGCCCGGCGTGCACCTTCGATGCAGACGGACCGCTTGATGACTTCCAGCCGTGGGCAGGCATCCACAAGCCGCCTCATCAGGCCGAAGTAGTTGTTGGGAAGGGCGTCGCCAGGCCACATCCGGACTATAAAGCCCTTCATGGCCTGTTCGGCTGCCTTGTGTAGCTCGACCAGTTGCTTTAGCTGGTCTCTCATAGGCACCGGGTGTTCGGTCCCAGTATATTGGGATCAGAACAACTTCTCTGTTGAGATTCCCTCCTCGGCCTGGTAAAACTGTGTGGCATCCGACACGCTGCGGGGCAAATCTGCGAACGCTCCTGGAGAGCTCCGAATTCGGGTAAGTAACAAGTAATTTACTTTCACATGCTTGCTCTGCATAAGGAATGCCTTACCCGCCGCTATTTTCTTCATCTCCTCAATCTCTTGGAGGGCTCTTTGGGCTTCAGCCTTGGCATTTTTCGCGCTTTCGAGGGCCGCGGCAAGCTCGGACTCTCGCGTCTTTGAGTCACGCTCCAACGCCTCATGCTTCGACACGAGAGCTTGGAGCTCTTGCTGCACCTCGCCCACCCGTGCCTCCTGCCTTTCCCGCTCGGTGCGCTCCTTGGCCGCTTTGTCTTCGGCCTCGGATAGCGCTTGCTTCAGGGTCGCCACCTCGGTCGTTGCCCCTGGCAAATTTACGATGATCCTGTCATTATGCAATCGCATCTTATTTTATATATACATATCTATAGACAAGGTATTACTTACCCTTGTTCTCCTCAAGCTGCCTCTTGGCAAGGCCGAGCTCTTTCTTGGACCCCTCGAGGTCCTGCTTCAATGCGGCAACCTCCGCAGCCTGTGCAGCAGAGCCCAGCAGCGAAGCCTGCATACGCATATAGACATACTTATGTTAGACTCCTGCAATATTGTTTGATCCTCTATTTGGCTTTTCTTTGTGAACACCGAACAGAGAATCAGGGCTACTGTCCATGCAGTAATATTTTTCCTATATTTTACTTACCTCAAAGCCCGTTAGAAGGCTGGCACAGGCTTCAGTCAGTCCGCTCTTGGTGGACTGAACCTTCTGGACCACCGCACTCATAATAGTGCAGTGCTCCTCATCGATGGAAGTGCTGCGAAGTGCTCCCAGCAGATTGTCTGGTGCCTCTGGATGGACAGAGGTCACCGGCACAGGTGTCTTGCCCCTCTTGGAAGGAGGCCGCCTGCCCGAGTCCAGAACCGCTGGAGGTTCCGGTGCGGTGTTCGGCTGAGGGCCGAACTCAGAGCCCTCGGGGGCCTTGTTCCCTCTGCTCCCGGAGTCCAGAAGGTCGCCTTGAGGCGCCTCCGGGACTGTCTCCCCTCGACCCGATGCCTCTTGAGACAATACCTCGGCGTTGTCCGTAGGGCAAGGGGAGGTGGCGGTCGGAAGTGGATCGCTATCCATATCCGACGAGCCCAGGGAGCCGTCCGACGATACGTCGATACGGGCTCGTGGCGGTCTACACAATCATAATTCGGCATTAGGAGAAGCAGTGCGACAAAGGAATGCTATGAGTTACTCTGGTATCCGAATACTTACGACTTCGCCTGGGGCTTGGCCCTAAGCAGCCACTCGTCTTCGCCTTCAGCGGCGGTGGTGGAGTAATCTGGAAGGAGAGTCCTTCCCTTCTTGGACCCTTCGGCCCCCTAGTAGGGGTGGCCTTCCTTTTCCTATCTCCCCCGACTGGAGGGGGAACATCTTCATCTTCCTCCTCGTCTTCGGGGGAGGAGTGCATCGCGGAGTTATCGGACGATGAGTCCGATAACACCTGGCGTTGGGAGCTCTTTCGGGTTCCCTTGGCCTTCTTGGTCTTCTCCGGCACCTTGTAAGGAGCCGGAGTCAGCATCTCCGTCGAGCGTCCGCAGTGTCTTCAGGCAGAGAGGCCGGACAGTTAATCTGCCCCAACGTCTCCACCCAGTCCTGTCAAAGGCATGGAGATCAGACCCCGCACATGGTTAAGCTAGGGGAACTAAATATCCTACCGGATGTGTAGAACTCACTGAATGCGCTCGGTGCTTTGTGCTTAGCCCGCGGTCCTCGGTGAGAGAGGGAGGGACCTCGGCGCCCTTGAACAGCACCTTCCAGACGTCCTTGTGTGTCGTGTCAAAGAGCTCGCTCAGAGTCTAGTGTTGGGCCGGGTCGAACTCCCACAAGTTAAAATCCCGTTGTTGACATGGGAGGATCCGGCGGATGAGCATGACCTGGACTATGTTGAGAAGCTTGAGCTTCTTGCTTGCCATACTCCGGATACATTTCTGGAGTCCATCCAGCTCCACTGATGAACCCCACGACAAGGCCTTCTCTTTCCAGAAAGTGAACCGTGTAGGGAATCCAGATCGAAACTTGGGGGCCGCCCCCCAGTTTGTGTCGCGCGGCTCGGTGATGTAGAACCAGGCTGATTGCCACCCCTTTATGGTCTCCAAGAAGGAGCCTTCGAGCCATATAACATTGGGCATCTTGCCCACCATGGCCCCGCCGCATTCTGCTTGTTGGCCCCACCACCTTCGGCTTGATATTGAAGGTCTTCAGCCACAGACTAAAGTGGGGGCGGATGCGGAGAAAGGCCTCACAGACGATGATGAACGCCGAAATGTTGAGGATGAAGTTCGGGGCCAGATCATGAAAGTCCAGCCCGTAGTAGAACATGAGACCACGGACGAATGGATGAAGGGGAAACCACAGTCCGCGGAGGAAGTGGTGGAGGAAAACTACCCTCTCATGAGGTTCCGGGGTAGGGACGATCTGCCCCGCAGCGGGCAGCCGATGCGTGATATTCGCGGCTAAGTATCCGGCTCCGTGCAGCTTTTTGATGTGTCCCTCCGTAATGGAGGAAGCCATCCATTTGCCTCCCGCTCCGGACATGATTGGAGAAGGTTGAGGGGAAGGATGTGGACTTGGGCGTTGGAGCTCGAGTGTGCAAGAATGGATGAGCGAGGAGGAAGAAGGTGAGGGTAGAAAAGGTGAGACCTTGTCCCTTTATAAGGGCAGACTAAACTATGCACCTCCACTAGCCTGGTAAAACTCGCTTATCCACCAAGCGTCGTAATTGATGGCGTGGTTGGGTTACCCATGTCCGTATTGATGAGAATCTCGTAATAAGGGGAACACGATCTCTGCTTTGACAAGACGTGTCAAGAAACTGCCTCGCATTGTGTGCGGGGCTAGTTAAAGGAAACGGTTCGAATAATTACCGGGCCATGGCATAATGTCATGTTGCCAAAACATGTCAGTAGATTAGATTTGTGGAAATATTATTCTCTCTACGGTGGTATGTGGAAATTATTTTGCAGGGTCCGACACTATCCTTGTATTCAAATTCTTCCATGATGTATTCGGAGGAGGAACCCGCCTTGCAATGCCGAAGACAATACTGCGCGCCGGACTCATTGTCATTGAAGCCTGGTTCAGGGGCTACTGAGGGAGTCCGGGATTAGGGGGTCTTCGGACAGCCGGACTCTATCCTTCGGTCCGACTATTGGACTATGATGATACTAAATTGAAGACTTCGTTTCGTGTCCGGATGGGACTCTACTTGGCGTGGAAGGCAAGCTAGGCAATACGGATATGGATAATTCCTCCTTTGTAACCGACCTTGTGTAACCCTAACCATCTCCGGTGTCTATATAAACCGGAGGGTTTAGTTTGTAGCACAATAACATACAATCATACCATAGGCTAGCTTCTAGGGTTTAGCCTCTCCAATCTCGTGGTAGATCAACTCTTGTAATACTCATATCATCAAGAATAAATCAAGCAGGACGTAGGGTTTTACCTCCATCAAGAGGGCCCGAACCTGGGTAAAACATCGTGTCCCCTGCCTCCTGTTACCATCCGCCTTAGACGCACAGTTCGGGACCCCCTACCCGAGATCCGCCGGTTTTGACACCGACAGTGACCTAACGCAGTAGTAGGCGATACCAGCTAAGGGAGGAAACATCCGGGAAAGTATTCCCAGTGTTTCACGTTTTCGGACAGACGGATTGGAGGGGGAAAGTTGCGTGTTCGCTATGGTAGGGATGTGTGACGGACGAACGGACCACGTATTCGGATTCGTCTCGTCGTTCTGAGCAACTTTTATGTACAAAGTTTTTCGATCCGAGCTACGGTTTATTTTCTATGATTTTTTAAAAGATTTAATCCATCTTCCTAAATTATTTGTATTTCAAAAGTAATAGACAAAATGCTATGGGTACCTAGCCATGTGTACACAGAATGTACACAAAGGCTGACATGTGGGCCAGTGGACCCAGTTGACTAGTCAAACTTTGACTGGTCAACAGGAGGGTGGGGCCTCCTTGTCATTCCCTGATTAAACTAGTGAGGTAGTTAATTAGTTAACTAAGCAATATTAATTAAGTTAATTAATTAATTAATGTTTTAATTATTATTATTTTATTAATTCTAATTCTCTCTTTTTTAAAGGGCAGGGCGCTGGGCCCCAGTAGTCAGCAGCCCAGAGGCCTTTTGGGTGCGTGGGTTACGGATGCGGGCGTTGGGAGCCCATAGGGGCGAATCCGGGTGCACAGACGAAGGCCGCCGGGCGGCCGGCGATGGCGGTGCCAAGGGCATGCGAGGGAGGCGGCGAAGGGGAGTTGGCCGGGCGGCCGGCGCACGCGAAGGCAGCAACAACCATCAGCAGTAGTGCAGCGGCGCCAGGGCAGCGATGCGGCGGGGAGCAACCAGCGGGGTAGTGCGGGCAACGACAGCTAACGATGAGGGCGAGCCGGCGGCTGGGCGAAGAAGGCAAGGCGAGCGGGCAACGGCAGCGGCAAGCAGCAGCTAAGGCGAGCAGAGTGCCAGCGAAGCGCACGGGGGAGGTGGCAAGCGAGGCGACGGACAGGACGCGGACGACGGGTCGTTGTGCAGCAACAGGTGAGCAACAGGGACGGGCAGCTCGCGGGAACAAGTAGGGGGGAAGTAGTAGGGCACGGCGCGGGCGGGTTGCACGACGACGGAGCATGGGCGCGGCGCTGCAGGTTCGTAACTAGGTGAACGAAGAGCCCAGACGGCTGCTACGGTTAGCAGGAACACAGTGGTGCGACGGCCTTGGACGGAGGGGCTCAAGGACGCGGAGATCACTGGCCATGGCGGTGGCCGGAGCTCGATTTCTTCGGGACGAGCACTAGAGTACGGGCACGGTAGAGGAGAAGACGGGGGGAACGAAGGACGGGGCCTCACCGGCCCTGTAGACGTGCAATACTGTGCGCGAGGTGGAGTCGGGGAGGCACCGGAGCTCGGGGTAGTCGACGATGACGGCCGGTGATGTACGCGACGAAGATGAGAGGAGGAAGAAGAGGTCGACGGCTCCATCCACGCAGCTTCCCGCCTTGCTCCAATGCCCTGAACGGACGTGGACGAACACGACGAACCCCCAGGATGTGCTCCCGAGCGCCGGAGAGGGTGGTGGACGCATCAACGACGGCGGGGAAGCCTTGACCGTGTGAGTTTGCGAGCTCAAAATTGAGCCAGAGGAGAGAGGGGAGGTGGATCCAGATCTGGGGGGTAGTCGGTGGCTGGGGTTCCAGGGGAAGGGAGAGAGCACGCGGGCGCGGCCTCTTATCCACTCACCAACGCCGTCGAGCTGGTCCAACGGGGCGCCCCCTGTAGCGACCCTAGTCATGGGAACAGGAGGACGAGCGAGGGAGGGGAAGTGGGTCGGGCTAGTCGGCTGGCTCTGGCCCAGGGGTTCTTTTTATTTCTTTTACATTTTCTTTTCTCTATAGTTTCAATTTACCTTTAACTTAAAAAAAGAAAATAGCTCCTAGATCAGCATAGCTAAAAATATGACTGCCTCATTTAATTATCGCACCCAAATAAAATAGCCTAACATTTTTACTAAGTATAAAAGGCAATAATTAATTGATTAACCCACTACTTTAATTATCTTAGTGCATTTAACTATTTTATAAAAATTTGGTTTCTTCATCGATATTACTTATGAATTATTTGACACCTCCAGAACATTTTAGTTTTAATATTTGAAAACTTTTATTGTTTGCTTGATTTTGAATTTGAATCTGAACTGGTTTCGAACTAACACGAGATTAGCAACAGTAATTGGGGTGACGTGGTATCATTAGTAGAGGTTACTGTAGCTTGATTATCCGGGTGTTGCACATGGCCTCTCACCGCTTCCTTTACCAAATCATGTTCACACACTTAGCTCTCGACAGTAGGACATGTTCACCACATTCCAATTCATCCCCGGTGAATCGGACCTGACTCAACTCTAAGCAGTAGCAGGCATGACAACAAGCATGAATGAGTAGGCACATCAGGGCTCAAACAACTCCTATTCATGCTAGTGGGTTTCATCTATTTATTGTGGCAATGACAGGTCATGCAGAGGAAAGGGGTTCAACTACCGCAACATGTAATAGTTTACTCGTTGTTGTCCTAATGCAGTAAAAGAGAGTATAAGCGAGAGAGTGGGGTTGTATCGGAATGAACAGGGGAGTTTGCTTGCCTGGCACTTCTGAAGATAATATAGCTCTTCATCGGTGTCATCAATCTCATCGTCGGAACCACGTCTACTTAGGGGGAACAATTACCGACCACAGAGAGGAAACACAATCAATGCAATGCAACAATATGATGCATGATCATGACATGGCAACATGTTGGTGTTTTGAGCAAATGCAACTAGCAGCAAGTTAAATGAAGTTGGTTTGAACCAAAGGTTCAAATTCAAACTCCATATGTGATTCTTTAAATGCCAAACATATGGTTTGCCCTGTTTAGCAAGTATAAGTTGTTCCAACATGCATGAAAATGGTACATATGGATAGATTGTATTTTTCTGATAAGTTTTCATATATAACTTATTTCATTTGGAGTTACCGTTGAATTTCTATGATTTTTAGAAGTTTAAAGCATTTTCTCGAATTTGCTGAATTATTTTAAACCCACAAAATTATTAACTGCGTCAGCATTGCGTCACTGTGATGTCAGCAAGTCAACTACGACTGACCAGGTCAAACCTGACCAATGGGGTCCACTAGTCAGTCACAAAGTGTTGTCTGGGTCACCGACAGGTGGGGTCAGGTCAACAGCCACGTGAGCAACTCAACGCTGATGTGTGGGGTCGGTCAACAGGTGACATGGCCAGATCAAACTGACCTGTGGGCCCTGCGGGGTTAGTTTAATCTAAACAAAACTAAACCAGGGTTAACTAGGCAGTGGGGCCCGTCTGTAAATGGCTCTAGTGATACAGGCGAAGGTGTCCTGATGTTTCGATGAGATGGTGGCTATCGTTTTCTATGGGAGTCGACCTCGACGATCCGACTACGAACGTGTGAGAAGCCGCGCCTTACCAATCGCTAAACCAACTTCCGAGGGGTTATTGACCACACCGGAGCACGATCATCCTGACCAGGAGGGTCTGTTTCCTGTGAGCAAACAAAGAACAAGCAAGAAACTGAGATTACAATCTGGATATTGCGAATATAAGATGAAAGCTTTATTGATCAAGGTGGGGTTCTGTGACGCCTTGGTCTGGTCGTTGAACACAAACAAAGTACACGAAGTTGCAGCTATGCCGAACTTTTAATCTAAACAAAATCCAAAGTCTAAACGATGCCCTAAGGGATGTATATATGGAGGAGAGAGGGAGGAATTTCGTGGCCCTTGGAGGAGGGGTCCGAAACCAACCCTAACTCTTGTTTCCCCACACATACGGACTCTAAAAACAGCCTATAATCAAGTATTTCAAAATTACATGGGCCTGGCCCAAAAATAAGGTGACACAACACCTAGAATAGCCACTGGACGAAATTTATGAAGTGGCATCTTGTATATTTCATCCAAGGCTTCATGCACTCCTTATGGTGGCTTCAAAGTCCTGGAATCATCACTTGCAACTCCGTTCTTGTTCCCCTTGCGCATGCCATCATCTCCATGCTTGAACTTGCTCCAAGGTTCATCTTTCTTGTCCAAGCTAGGCCCTTCATTTGTAAGCAAAACAAATGTATCCAATTTAGGCAGCATCATATTCTCATGAACATTAGAATCATTACCAAGAAACGAAAGTACCTCATAATTCAATTGGCGTGCGCGAGCTCTACTAATTGGTCCAGTGTGTATAGCAGCAGGGGATGTGGGTGTAACAATGGTATTTATGTCCTCATCATCCTCCCCTTCTTGCAATGAAGTCGTCCTCGACGAAAGCTCATCTTCCTCACCCAAATAAGGCTTCAAATCTGCAATGTTAAAAGTGGGACTAACCCCAAAATCTGCAGGTAGCTCAAGTTTATATGCATTATCATTTATTTTCTCTAACACCTTAAAAGGACCATCAGCACGTGGCATTAGCTTTGATTTGCACAAATTAGGAAATCTATCCTTACGCAAATGTAACCAAACAAGATCTCCAGGTGCAAACACAACATGTTTTCTACCCTTATCTCCAGCAAGTTCATATATAGCATTCATACGCTCAATGTTTTCCTTAGTTAACTCATGGATTTTTAAAATCAACTCAGCACGTTCTTTAGCATCAAAAATAACCTTCTCCGAAGATGGAAGAGGCAACAAATCAATAGGTGCACGAGGTAGGAAACCATACACAATTTCAAAAGGGCACATCTTAGTAGTAGAATGCACTGAATGATTATAAGCAAATTCAATATGAGGCAAGGATTCTTCCCACATTTTCTTATTATTCTTCAAATCAGCCCTAAGCATAGTAGACAATGTCTATTGACTACTTTAGTTTATCCATCAGTTTGGGGGTGACAAGTAGTACTAAAAAGCAGTTTAGTCCCCAACTTAGCCCATAAACATCTCCAAAAGTGGCTAAGAAATTTAGTATCACGATCTGAAACAATAGTATTTGGCACACCATGCAAGCGAATAATTTCACAAAAGAACAAATCAGCAACATTAACAGCATCATCGCTTTTATGACATGGTATAAAGTGTGCCATTTTCGAGAACCTATCCACAACAACAAATATGCTATCCCTCCCCTTCTTTGTTCGAGGTAAACCTAAAACGAAGTCCATAGATATATCCTCCCAAGGAACACTAGGTACAGGAAAAGGCATATATAAACCATAAGGATTGAGTCATGACTTAGCTTTTTGACATGTAGTGCAGCGAGCAAAAAAACACTCATCATCCCGTCTCATCTTTGGCCAAAAGAAATGTGTAGCAAGTATGTCCTCCGTCTTCTTCACGCCAAAGTGTCCCATTAATCCTCCTCCATGCACCTCCTGCAACAACAAAAGACGAACGGAGCTAGCTGGAATGGATAGCTTGTTAGCATGAAACACAAATCCATCGTTAAGAACGAACTTGTTCCAAGTTCTCCCTTCCTTACAATTCTGCAATATATCTTTAAATTCAGAATCATGCACATATTGATCTTTGATGGTCTCAAAACCAAATATTTTAAAGACAAGTTGTGAAAGCATAGTATAACGACGAGACAATGCATCAGCAATAACATTTTCTTTACCGTTCTTGTGTTTAATGACATAAGGGAAAGTCTCAATGAATTCAACCCATTTAGCATGTCTACGGTTCAGTTTTGCTTGACTTTTAATGTGTTTCAAAGATTCATTATCAGAATGTATAACAAATTCCTTGGGCCATAAATAGCGTTGCCATGTTTCTAAGGTCCGAACAAGAGCATATAATTCTTTATCATAGGTAGAATAGTTCAGACTAGGCCCACTCAATTTTTCAGAAAAGTATGCGATAGGTTTGCCATCTTGTAATAACACACCTCTTAATCCAATTCCACTAGCATCACATTCAAGCTCAAAAGTCTTATTAAAATCAGGAAGGTGGAGTAAAGGAGCATGTGTCAACTTATCTTTCAATACCGTGAAGGCTTCTTCCTATGCGGTACCCCAAACAAAAGAACATCCTTCTTTGTAAGCTCGTTGAGAGGTGCAGCAACGGTGCTGAAATCTCTCACATAACGCCTATAGAAACCAGCGAGGCCAAGGAAAATCCTCACTTGTGTGACCGTTTTGGGCTGCGGCCAACTCTCAATAGCTTCAACCTTGGCTTTATCAACTTCAATTCCCTGTGGAGTAACAACATAGCCAAGAAAAGATACTCGGTGGGTGCAAAAGTCGCACTTCCCAAGGTTACCAAACAAACGTGCATCACGTAGAGCAATAAAAATAGCACGTAAGTGTTCCAAATGTTCCTCCAAAGATTTGCTATAAATCAATATGTCATCAAAGTAAACTACCACAAATCGTCCAATGAAAGCACATAAAACTTCGCTCATTAATCTCATGAAAGTACTAGGTGCATTAGTTAACCCAAAAGGCATGACTAACCACTCATATAATCCAAACTTAGTTTTAAATGTTGTTTTCCATTCATCTCCCAATTTCATACGAATTTGATGGTATCCACTACGCAAATCAACTCTGGAGAATATTGTAGAGCCACTCAATTCATCAAGCATATCATCTAGCCTAGGAATAGGATGACGATAACGAATAGTAATATTATTAA
This sequence comes from Triticum dicoccoides, assembly GCF_002162155.2. Lineage (NCBI taxonomy): Eukaryota > Viridiplantae > Streptophyta > Magnoliopsida > Poales > Poaceae > Triticum > Triticum dicoccoides. The sequence continues at coordinate 378,408,150 of NC_041392.1, read as the reverse complement.
TGCCTCTACAATCAATGCACATACACGACGTACCATCCTTTTTCGGCACTAAAATCATAGGAATAGCACAAGGACTAAGGGATTCACGTATATAACCTTTGTCGAGCAGCTCTTGTACTTGACGCATAATCTCCTTTGTCTCCTCTGGATTGGTACGGTATGGTGCACAGTTGGGTAATGATGCACCAGGAATTAAGTCAATTTGATGCTCAATCCCTCGAATAGGTGGTAATCCCGGTGGCACGTCTTGTGGAAATACGTCAGCGAACTCCAGCAAAATATTAGTGACAGTGGGAGGCAAAGAGGAAGGCATGTCCTCGAATAAAATAATGCCTCTTTGCACACAAAAGCATAGCAAACAGATTTGCTAAAATCAAGATCATCAATATCAGATTTGGTGGCAAGTAAACATGCACTTTTCAATTTAATTTCAGAAGCAACACTAGATGGTTTATTATTAGGCTTCATTTGTTGCTCAAATTCTTTTGCCACAATCTGATTTTCACTCTTATTTTGCTCCTGTTTTGCTTTATTAGCTCTATTAATATCATCTTTCAAAATGGAATCAGGAGTCATAGGAAGCAAAGTAATATTTTTGTCCTTATGAACAAGAGTATACTAATTGTTTCTACCATGGTGTACAGAATTTTTATCAATTTGCCATGGTCTACCAAGTAATAAGGAACATGCTTGCATAGGTACCACATCACAATCAACATAGTCAGCATATGTAGAGATACTAAAATGCACACGAACAGCATGTGTTACCTTAACCTCGTCGCTGTTGTTGAACCATTGGATGTAGTAAGGATGTGGATGTGGTCTTGTGGTGAGAGATAGCTTCTCCACCATCTCCATGCTAGCCAAGTTGTTGCAGCTCCCTCCATCTATGATGACGCGAACAGAACGTTCCTTCACAACTCCCTTTGTATGGAACAAATTATGCCTCTGATTTTGCTCAGCTTGTATAACCTGCACACTCAAAACACGTTGAGCAACTAAACATTCATACCTGTCAGCATCTTCAGTAGCCATGTATTGCGTCTCATGATCAGAATCATCTCCACCGTGTTCTTCATGTGTAATAAGAGCCAAAGTCTCCTCATCATAGTCACTAGCGGACTCATACCCACCATCCTCAGTAGCAATCATCGCACGCTGAGATTTGCATTCTCTCACAAAATGTCCTCTTCCCTTACAACAATGACAAATAATATCACTTGTGTGCCCTGTTGATGCCATGGAAGAAGAGCTCTGCGCAGGCCCGACAGGTGTGTTCTTGGCAGATAGTGGTGGTTATGCCTGCTTTCTTGTATCACGGCTTGAGGTGGCACCTGTGGAGGTGCTGGTGCAGTGGAAGTAGAGGATGCACGTGGTGTCCATGATGAAGATTGACCTGCAGAAAAGTTAGTTCACGCCAATGCCTGTCGATCCTGCACTTCATGTTCAGCTTTACAAGCAAGATGGAATAAACGAGTGATATTAGTATACTCCTTATACTCTAGAATGGTCTGAATCTCTCTATTTAATCCACCCATAAAACGTGCAAGCATAGCTTCATTCTCCTCAACAATACCACATCTAATCATGCCAGTTTGTAATTCCTGATAATATTCTTCTACAGAATTTTTTCCTTGTCTTAAGCGCTGCAATTTTTTAAGTAATTCACATTCATAATAAGGTGGAACCCAACGAGTACGCATAGCAGCTTTCAAAGCAGCCCAAGTAGCTGGAATGAGATATAATCTACAATGTTCAGACCACCAAACACATGCAAAACTAGTGAAAGCACAAACTGCAGCGGGAACACGTCTCTCCTCATGATATTGTAAACCTGTAAAATGTTGTTCAGTTTCTAACTCCCAAGTAAGATATATATCAGGAACATATCTATCCATAAATGATGGAATATTCAATTTCAGTTTAGGAAGATGGTCATGATCTCGTACCTCAGGTGGTGGTGCAGCCCTACCGTTGCGATGATATGCATGAGGACGACCTGGTGGTGGTGGTGGTGGTGGTTGCACGTAGTTCTGATTTTGATCAACCTCATCCTCGTAATGGTCCTCCACCTCTGCAGTAGCAGCAGGAGCTACAGAAGCACCAACAGTAGGTACAGCAGCACCAGAAGTTTGACTAGGCTCAATGGGAACGCGTTACGCTCGTCCCACTTGATTTGGAAGACAATGTTGTTGTTTTAGAGGTGCGACAGGTGCAGCGGGCGGTGGAACACGCGCGAGCAATTCATTAAACTTGTTATCGAGCTTTGTTTCAAACACCTTCTCAATGTCATCTATCTTCTCCATGGCCTCTTCAAATCTATTTAGCAAATCTTCCACATGTCCACTCATCATTTGCTGAAACTTATCATGTAACTCTTTGTTTGTCATGTTCTCCCAGTCAGTCTCGTCGGCTTGTGATCCTGCCATGGTTAGCAGGAATAGAAACACACATGAATATGATCCTACATACTACTAGTAAGTGGTGGACAGTCACAAATCCGTCAAGCGGATCTCAAATTCTTACCAGTTCTTACCAAGCAGCAGGTGGTGATCAGCAACCGTTGTAGTCAAAACTCTCAAAGCTTGGATAGAGAGATTACCAGGGAGAGTCAAATGCACGACGTAGATGTATGTGGAGCTGGGAAGGCTTATAATATGGTAGCAAAAGGGGTCAGCAATAATCAATTCAGATATGCAAAGTTGAATAAATGCTCAACAACGGTACTGTGCTGGTCCTAGGCTAGACCGTACTAGAGACGTGAGCCTAGAACACTAACAAAATCATGGCGCTGCACGTAAACAAGGGAGAAGCACACTTTGAAAAAAAATCTTTTTTTTCTCTTTTTTTTTGCTCCGCAACAAAAAAAATTCGAAAAAGTCTACAAATGTCCTAAAAACTGCCTAGCCAGAATTTTCCAGTCTTAGTTTTTTTTAGTTTGGAACTATTTTTCTTCTGTGGATGGCTCGAAAGTTTGGGAGTCCTACTCTATCACGACTCGGAGTATCGCGTGATCTGGAAATCAAAAACAAAGCAACAATTACTGGACTCGAACTAGGACTGGTGGCGGAGATGAGTCTGGTGGAACTCAGACTGGTGGCGGATATATGTTGCAGGTGGACTTGGATTGGCGTGATGGCGACTGATATTTGGTGGCGTATATGGACTCGGATTGGCGGTGAAAATGTGGTGGTGGTATATAGCAGCGGCGATGAAGTTGGTGCACTGGTGGTATATGGCAGCAGCGATGATGATGCGATGGTGATATATGGCAGCGGCGACGTGACAACCTGTGAACAGAACAAGAAACTCTAAAGGACTAGATGCTAAGACTAGCAACTTGACACGATGATGCAACCACAAATTCAACAAAGCAAATACAGAAAAGATTATGCAAAGGCTCAGGTTGGTTCAGATGGGATGAACTAACCCTAATTATTATTTTTGGCTTTTTCGTGGACTATAGGTATGAAGAACAGACTCGATCTAAACTACGAAAAACTGTAAAATCTCACCGAGCAACCTGGAAATCTGATACCACTTGATAGAGGCGAAGGTGTCCTGATGTTTCGATGAGATGGTGGCTATCGTTTTATGTGGGAGTCGACCTTGACGATCCGACTACGAACGTGCGAGACGTCGCGCCTTAGCAATCGCAAAACCAACTTCCCAGGGGCTATTGACCACGCCGGAGCACGATCAACCTGACTACGAGGGTCTGTTTCCTGCGAGCAAACGAAGAACAAGCAAGAAACTGAGATTGCAATCTGGATATTGCGAATATAAGATGATAGCTTTATTGAACAAGGTGGGGTTCTGTGACGCCTTGGTCTGGTCGTTGAAGACAAACGAAGTACGCAAAGTTGCAGCTATGCCGAAATTTTAATCTAAACAAAACCCAAAGTCTAAATGATGCCCTAAGGGCTGTATATATGAAGGAGAGAGGGGGGAATTTAGTGGCCCTTGGAGGAGGGGTCCGAAACCAACCCTAACTCTTGTTTCCCCACACATACAGACTCCAAAAATAGCCTATAATCAAGTATTTCAAAATTACATGGGCCTGGCCCAAAAATAAGGTGATACAGCACCTAGAATAGCCTCTGGACAAAATTTATGAAGTGGCATCTTGTATATTTCATCCAAGGCTTCATTCACTCATTATGGTGGCTTCAAAGTCCTGGAATCATCACTTGTAACTCCGTTCTTGTTCCCCTTGCGCATGCCATCTCCATGCTTGAACTTGCTCCAAGGATCATTTTTCTTGTCCAAGCTAGGCCCTTCATTTGTAAGCAAAACAAATGTATCCAATTTAGGCAGCATCATATTCTCATGAACATTAGAATCATTACCAAGAAATGGAAGTACCTGATAATTCAATTGGCGTGTGCAAGCTCTAGTAATTGGTCTAGTATGTATAGCAGCAGGGGTTGTGGGTGTAACAATGGTATTGATGTTCTCATCATCTAGGGTTAATTAGCGATGCCATTAGCTGCTAATGATGGGGCCACGTCGAGTTCGCCGGGGTTCAGCTGGCGGCGACCATAGAACATGATAGGGCGCGCCGGATTTGCGCTAGAGGCGTCAGCTTAGTGCGCTGAGGGCACCAGGGCATAGCCCTTGCTCGCCTGCATCAAGAGGAGGCAGAGTTGGGCGCGGGGGCCACCGAAATCATGCCGGTGACGAGCTTTGGCGGCAGCCGGAGTTCGGGTGGGTGTGGAGTTGGTGCTGCGGCTTGCAAATGAGCCGGATGTCGCGCTAGTTTTGCTCTACGGGACGTTGTGAGTGCAACGGACGCACGCACGGGACCAAAAGGTCACCGGGGCTTCACCGGCAACGAGCCCGTGCGGAGGCGGCTATGGTAAGCAAGGAGGTGACGGCCACGGCGACCAAACGAAAGCGAGGTTAGGGGAGAAATCACCGGGGGCTCACCACGGTCACGAAGAGATGCTCGGCAGGCTCGGGGAAGGCCGGACGGCGATGAATTTGACGGCGGCGATCGTCGGGGCAGAGGTTGATGACAACGGCGATGGCGACGTTCTAGGGCCTCCGACGTCGTACAACTCAGTGGAGAGGACGAGGGGAACACGGTGGTGCTTCTGGGATCAGCGGCAGGGCGAGGGGTGCGGTAGATGTGGCGGCAGCGAATGGCGGCGACGGCTTCGCTCGGCTTCGGGAGAGAGAGCGAGAGAGGCGAGGCAGGGAGAGAGGGGAGCGGTCGAGGGGGTCCAGGGTGCTGCGTGGTGTTGTCCTGGGCGTCGAGGCAGTGGCGGGAAGCAGGAGGTGTCCCGGCAAGTGGCCAGCGTGCGACGAGCATGCGCCCTCGCCTACTGGCGCAAGGAGGAAGGCGACAGGGAGGCGCTGGTGGGCTGGGCTACCTAATGGGCCGGCTACAGGTAAGGCCATCTAAGTGGCCCAGCTACTCTCTCTCTCTCTCTCTCTCTCTCTTCTGCTTTCCTATTTCCTTCTGTTTTTCTAATTATTTAGTTTTCTGTTATTTCATTTAGTTCATTTGCCACTGTTTTGAATTCAAACAAAATTCAAACAAGTGCCAAACTTCCTCTGAATTTATTTATGTTGCTTCATGGACTTTTTGAAGGCACATCAACTATTTCAGAAACATTTGAAAATATATTCTAGTCATATGAATATAAGTTCAAATTCAAATACCTATTGATTTAAATTCAAAGTCCCAAAATAATTCCTTAAAATGTTCCTAAATTTTGGTTTGATATATAGCTCTTGCCAAAATTCTCAAACATTGAAAAAGGACATCTTGGAAACAAAGAATGAGATTTCCAGGGTTCTTTGCCCTTCTTTTATTTAAGTTTTTGAGGCTTCCACTTTCCTCAATTCCAGGTTTCAGAAATTAGACCTAATGCATGAGTGCTCTATCATGCAACTAATACAAGCAATATTCTGGGGCTGTGACATTAAGTTTCCCGGCCATAGACATGAGTTGTCATTTGATTAACAGTATCACATCATTAGAGAATGATCTGATTGACTTGACCCATCCGTTAGCTTAGCACGATGATCGTTTAGTTTGTTGGTATTGCTTTCTTCATGACTTATACATGTTCCTATGACTATGAGATTATGCAACTCCCGAATACCGGCCAAACGTCACAACGTAACTGGGTGATTATAAAGGTGCTCTACAGGTGTCTCCGATGGTACTTGTTGAGTTGGCATAGATCAAGATTAGGATTTGTCACTCCGATTGTCCGAGAGGTATCTCTGGGCCCTCTCGGTAATACACATCACTATAAGCCTTGCAAGCAATGCAACTAATGAGTTAGTTGCGGGATGATGTATTATGGAACGAGTAAAGAGACTTGCTGGTAACGAGATTGAACTAGGTATTGAGATACCAACGATCGAAACTCGGGCGAGTAACATACCGATGACAAAGGGAACAACGTATGTTGTTACGCAATTTGACCGATAAAGATCTTCATAGAATATGTAGGAACCAATATGAGCATCCAGGTTCCGCTATAGGTTATTGACCGGAGACGAGTCTCGGTCATGTCTACATAGTTCTCGAACCCGTAGGGCCCGCACGCTTAAAGTTCGGTGACGATCGGTATTATGAGTTTATGTGTTTTGATGTACCGAAGGTAGTTCGGAGTCCCGGATGTGATCACGAACATGACGAGGAGTCTCGAAATGGTCGAGACGTAAACATTGATATAATGGACGGCTATATTCGGAAGATTTTGGTTGATCCTTAGTGCCAGAGGGGTTACCGGAACCCCCCGGGGAAGTATTGAGCCTTAGTGGGCCTGTAACATCCCAAATTTTCAATTTGGAATGTCATACATTAGAGCATCATACATATCATATTTTATTTTGCATTTTGGTTGATCCTAGAAATTCTACGCAACTCAATGACCCACGGAGAGAGTTGGGGATTTCGTTATTTTCATATTTGAGTTTTGTCAAATTTTGAGAATAGGATCATTTGATTTTATTTATTTTATCATCAATTATTTCTATTACAAAAATATGAGAGAGGGAATAAAATGACTTTCCCAAAATAAAGAAATATTGAGGATTTAATAATAAAATCAAATAAGATTTTATTTCGGAGTTTTTCGGAGTTTTATTTGAATTTAGGAAAAAAGTGCGTTTTTCAAAATTGCAATTGGGTAACAAATAAATGTTCACCTTGTGCAGCTTGATTTTAGAAGCCTGTGAAAATTTATTTCGGAATTTTTGGAGTCTGTTTAGTATTTCTTTTTATTTTTCTTCTGAGCGGAATAAAAAAAATGCGAACCGACTTAACGGGCCGTGTCCGACCTGGACACCGACCCGGGAGGCCTTTATAAGCCAATGCCCGGCCAGGGGGGGGACCCTAAGCGCCCTAAGCCGCCGCCGCCCTAAGCCACCGCCGCCGCCCTAAGCCGCCGCGCCGCCGACGACGTCCGCCGCCGCCGCCGCCGGATCCCGCCACCGAGGTTCGTCGCGCCTCGTTTTCCGTGCCAAAAAAAAAGAGAAAAAAAATCTGCGTTCATCGTTTTTCTTTTTCTCGGATTAAATCCGCGATTTTTCTGATCGCGATTCCTGATCCGATTTTCGTTTTAGTATAACTTTTCGCTCGTTTATCGGAATTAGGCGATTCAAGCGCCTAGAGATTTGTCTCGAAACCCTCTATCCATTTAACCAACTTAAACAAGATTTTGCTACTGTAAAATTTGCCCTAGATCCAGATTACTAGAACGAAGTTGTTTTCTTTCGTCGTTTGACTTTCGTTGTTTCGTTCGATTTGATTCTTTTTGCCAACCGGAGATCCTAAGTTGAACCTTTTGGTTAGATCTCTTATTTGAGTTTTACCTGTGCATTAGATGAGTACTTATTGTATGCTTGTTTGTTTGTTTGCGATAGAGTACCCGAAGTGCGCCGCCTGTTACTTCGAATCGTTAGGTTTCACGGATCATCAGCAAGGCAAGTAACACTTTGATCATACCTTTCCAACTACCCAGTTTTATTGCATTAGATCAATCCTCACACATTGCATGATTAGGACCTAATTAAATTGTGGGATGGGAAGTAGATGAGGTAGTACCTAGTACCTGTTTATTATCAAACCTTTGGGAGTTACTTCTACGTTTGCTTATTATGCCATGCTATGCTAGTAGACGTGGATTGGGTGAGTGATATCCATGACAGATGTGAGATTGTTAATTAATGGTTTATCTAAGGTGGCAACTTAAACACACATCTGGGTGGATTGAGGCACCTGGGTATTCCAGGACTTGCCTGTTTTCTTTTGGACCTCCACCCAGGCTCAAAGGGATCATGAGACTATTCATACTAGAAACTTCCGTGTGCAGCCACAAGCTATTATGGGCTCTAGCATAGTTGACTAAGTCGTGCGAACTCTTACAGTGGTAGACTAGCAGATGTAGGGGATGTAGGTGGTACGGTCTACCCGGTCGTAAGGTGCTAGCGCTTCTGAAAGACTATGTCTCGGTCATCCGTCTTCTCAAACACCCTGTAGTGCGAGAAACCAAACAGAGGCGATCGAGTCTTGTGGGGAAAAGTGCGCCAACCTTTGTAGAGTGTAATAAACTAATCATGGTTAGCCGTGTCCCCGGTGATGGACATCTTGAGTATCTAGTACCTGGATTTTCATGTGAATCTCAACATGTTACTCTAAATTAATTTTGATGGGTTATGTTTAATGTTGATGCTTAATTGGGATTGAGAATGTTGTTAACCATTCTCAATGTTTAACAACCACCATGATAGTAATTAAATCTTATTCCTTTGAAGTAGGGAAAAATTGGCTTTATGCAAAACAGTAACCATAGAGCTTTCCACCAGCCAAATATGCATATAGTATAGCTGTTTCATTCCATTATTCTCTATGTGTTACCTTGCCAGCATATTCCATGTGCTGACCCGTTTCGGGCTGCAACGTTAATGTTGCAGACTTTTCAGACGATGATTAAGGAGTTTTTAGGTCGTGGTTCTATACTCAGTGATGCCGTTGGAGTTGATGGACTCACTTATCTTCCAAGCCTTCCGCTGTTATCGTTATTAGATGGCCTTAAGCCATATTTATTGTAATAAGTTCTCTTTTGAGACACTCGATGTAATAAGTGTGTGATTGCTACTCTGCTATAAATCCTCCGAGTACTGTGTTGTGTCAGCATTACTGATCCAGGGATGACACCGGAGCACAGAGATCAGACTGTTTGAGGTCTGGTCACTACAGAGATGGTATCAGAGCACACGCTGACTGTAGGACACGACCACTAAGCTAAAGACCTAGATCACTATTCACTCTCTTCTCTTCTGACCTCTCATCTTTTCTACTCTTTAGGATGGCGGATGCAAGAAACAAGTTCACACAACCGGATGAAGATACACCCTTTGAACGTCACTTGAAGGAAGTCACTAGATACCTGAACATAGGAGTACCAAGCTTCACAGGAACCTACAACGCCACTTTACCTGAAGAAGAGCGCTGGATGATTCAAGTTCAAGTTCCAGGAAGGACGTTCATGCCAGTCACTGAGCCCATAGAGTTTTCTTTTGATGCGCCAACTTGGAGTCTAGGAAAGAGCATGGCAGCTCACATCGCCATGGGACGCATTGGAGAAGTCTACCGCAAGGATCTGAAGGATACTATCTACCAGATTTGTGGGCGCCGAGATGAACACTAGGAGATGATCAGCACCAGGAAGGATAGATCAATCGCAGCTTTTATCCAGGAGTTAAACCAGCACATTTGACAACAGGAGAACTAGATGTGTGCCGACATGATAGATCTGAAGAAGGCTAAGACAAGAATCAAGGAACTGGAGGAAGAACTCAAGGCTACACGTGAAGATTATGAAGAAGAAATTGAAGTATTGGTGGAGAAGAATGACGACCTAATCAAGAAGATTGGAATATTTATGGGAGGCCCTACGCTAGTAGATGAAGACGAAGAACCCCAGGAAATTAGCCCGGAAGACTACATCATCATCGACGGCACCGACTCGGAAGAAGATAGTAGCGATGATGACTATGTTGATGAAGCTGGAGCAGATATTATGGAGTCAACGGTCATAGAATATTTCTAGTAGACCACCTCATCAGTAGTAGTAGTCCACCATGTAAATATAGTAGTCCGAGCACTTTTGCGATAGATAGATCGATTGTATGCCCTTGTTTGATTGATTGAAGTGAATTGTTTGTTTTGCCTCATGTGCATATGGGTAGTGTTTTCTCTTTAGACCCCCTCTATTCTTATATCTCAACTTTTCTAAACCCTCAGATGCCTCCGAGACGTGACCCCGGATTTGCCTTTCCACCGGGGCTCACCCAGTTGATCCAGCAGCAAAACACATTGATGCAGTTGCTAGTCCAGAATCAGAATCAGGGGAACAACAACAACAACCCACCACCACCACCACCACCTATTGACCACTTAGCCCGTTTTCTTAGGCTGAATCCGCCGGTGTTTTCCAGTAGCACCGAGCCGATAGTAGCGGATGATTGGCTCCGCAAGACAGCTAGGGAGTTGACCACAGCAGGATGCACAGATGCGGAGAAGGTGAAGTTTGCCGCACATTAGTTAGAAGGACCCGCAGCATCATGGTGGGAGAATTTCACAGCCACTTTCCCTGTAGACACTGTCACATGGGACCAGTTTCAGTAGGCTTTTCGTACTGCACATGTTTCAGCAGGAGCTATGGCCATGAAGAAGCGTGAGTTTCGCAACTTGCGCCAAGGAGGAAGGATAGTTGGCCAGTATGTGGAGGAATTTAGTAAGCTAGCATGTTATGCCCTAGATGACATCGCTACGGATGCAGCTAAGCAGGAGAAGTTTCTGGAAGGACTGAATGATGAGTTGAGCATGCAGTTGATGGTAGCAACCTTCAACAACTACCAGGAGTTGGTAGATCGTGCTCTTATGATTGAAGGGAAGCAGCAGCAGATTGAGAACCGTAAGAGGAAGTATGGACAAGGAAAGTACAATTCAGGAGCTCAGCAGAAGCCATGTTTTACCCCTAGACCGGGAGGACATTTTCAGCATACCCATGGAGGAGGTAGCTCGCACAATCACAATGGCACCAAGAATGGTAATGGCAATGGAGGAAGCAACGGCCAGAACCGCACCAACCCATCAACCCCAGCCAAGAAGGACTTGAGCCAAGTCACTTGCTTTAAGTGTTCAAAGACCGGACATTATGCCAATGAATGTCCTGAATTACAGAAATAGCAATGGAAGTTCTGGGAAGAAGCCGAACCCTTTTAACAGGGGACAGGTGAACCACGTTAGTGTGGAGGAGGTTGAAGCTCAGCCCGATGCAGTAATAGGTAAGTTTTTGGTTAAGTCATTTACTGCACTCGTTCTTTTTGATACTGGTGCATCGCATTCATACATCTCAAGGGGATTTGTGGATAAGTATAACCTACCAACCCAAGCCCTTAGGTCACCCATGTTAGTAACCTCGCCCGGAGCAGAGTATATGGCTAGTCTATGGTGTGATCGGTTACCATTAAGGATTGGTAACTATGTTTTTCCCTCAGACCTAATAGTATTGGAATCTCAAGGATTGGATGTGATATTAGGTATGGATTGGTTATCAAAGTATGAAGGGAATATTGAGTGTGCTAGTAAGTCAATTTTTCTTACCACCCCAGAAGGGAGAAGGATCAAGTATGTATCCCGGCATGTGCCAAAGAGGACTCAAGTAAATTTCCTAATAGGAGTTGTGCAGGAGGAAGTACCAGTGGTAAGGGATTTCCCTGATGTATTTCCAGAGGAGTTGCCAGGCATGCCACCGGATAGATATATTGAGTTTTTGATTGAGCTATTGCCAGGCACAGGGCCAATATCAAAGAGACCATATAGGATGCCAGCAAAGGATTTGGTGGAAATTAAGAAGCAGATTAAGGAGTTACTGGATAAAGGATATATTCGCCCAAGTTCTTCACCTTGGGGATCGCCAGTACTTCTAGTGGAGAAGAAAGATGGATCGTTAAGGATGGTTGTTGATTATCGAGGATTGAATGAAGTAACCATCAAGAAAAAGTACCCACTACCAATGATCAACGATCTATTTGATCGATTGCAAGGAGCTAAGGTATTTTCCAAGATCGATCTGCGATCAGGATACCACCAGTTGAAGATTCGAGAACGGGATATTCCGAAGACAACTTTTACTACCAGGTATGGGCTGTATGAGTATACCGTTATGTCATTTGGTCTGACTAATGCACCTGCCTATTTTATGAACATGATGAACAAAGTGTTTATGGAGTTTTTGGATAAGTTCGTCATAGTGTTCATTGATGATATCCTGGTTTATTCGAAGAATGAAGAGGAGCATAAGGAGCATTTGCGTTTGGTACTTGGAAAGCTCAGAGAACATCAATTATATGCCAAGTTCAGCAAATGTGAGTTTTGGTTGAAGGAAGTAGGATTCCTCAGACATGTTATATCTGGAGAAGGTATATCAGTAGATCCCGCTAAAGTTGAAATCGTGACCAAGTGGGAAGCCCCAACAACAGTTGGAGAGATCCGGAGTTTTCTTGGACTCGCAGGATACTACCGGAGATTTATTGAGAATTTCTCAAAGATTGCGAAGCCTATGACTGAGTTGTTGAAGAAGGATACCAAGTTCATATGGACAGAGGAGTGTGAGGCTAGTTTCCAGGAGTTGAAGAAACGCTTGGTTACCTCACCAGTGTTGATCTTGCCAGACCAGACCAAGGATTATGAGGTGTATTGTGACGCTTCACGTCGAGGACTTGGAGCAGTGCTTATGCAGGAAGGGAGAGTTGTTTCATATGCCTCAAGACAACTGAAGCCTCATGAGTTGAATTATGCCATGCATGATTTGGAGTTAGCAGCCGTAGTGCATGCATTGAAGACATGGAGACATTTCCTCATTGGGAATCATTGTGAGGTGTACACTGATCATAAGAGTTTGAAGTACATTTTCACCCAGAAGGAGTTAAATCTCAGACAAAGGAGATGGTTGGAGCTTATCAAGGATTATGATATGAAATTATGTTATCACCTCGGAAAGGCTAATGTAGTAGCAGACGCATTAAGCCGCAAGAGCCATGTCAATACGTTAATGACGGGAGAAATACCAAGGGAGTTAGCCGAAAATATTCGTGAACTATGTTTGGAAATAGTTCCGAGAGGCTATGTAGCAGCATTGGAGATTCAGTCAACCTTGATGGATAAAATCAGGGAAGCTCAGAAAGCTGACAAAGAGATTGCCGCTATAAAGGAGAAACTGAGCAAAGGAAAAGCTAAACGATTTCGTGAGGATGAGCACGACACCCTATGGTTTGAAGACCGTGTTTACGTGCCCAATGACCCGGAGATCAGGAAGTTGATTTTGCAAGAGGCACACGACTCACCGTATTCAATTCACCCAGGAAATACCAAGATGTATTTGGATTTGAAGGATATTTTCTGGTGGACCAGAATGAAGAAGGATATTGCAGAGTATGTAGCAGTTTGTGATGTATGCCAGAGAGTAAAGGCAGAGCATCAGAAGCCAGCAAGATTGTTACAACCATTGCCGATACCCGAATGGAAGTGGGATAAGCTAGGCATGGATTTTATCACGGGATTACCCAGGACTCGTTCAGGCTATGACTCGATTTGGGTTGTAGTTGATCGATTGACAAAAGTAGCTCATTTCATCCCAGTAAAGACCACTTATACCAGTGCTAAGTTGGCAAAGATATACATGGCCAGGATCGTATGCCTGCATGGAGTTCCAAGGAGTATCGTATCGGATAGAGGAACCCAGTTTACCTCAAAGTTCTGGATGCAGTTGCACGAAACTTTGGGAACCAGGTTAGAATTCAGTACATCTTTTCATCCACAGACAGATGGACAGACCGAGAGAGTCAATCAGATTTTGGAGGATATGCTGAGAGCTTGTGCGCTAGATTATGGATCTAGTTGGGACGACAATTTGCCATATGCAGAGTTCTCTTACAACAACAGTTATCAAACCAGTTTAAAGATGGCCCCTTTCGAAGCTTTGTACGGAAGGAGGTGCAGGACGCCGCTGTCATGGGACAAAGTTGGAGACCGCCAGTTGTTTGGACCTGACTTGATTAAAGAGTCTGAACAGAAGGTGAAGTTGATCCGCGATAGGCTCAAGGTAGCCCAGTCCAGACAGAAGAGTTATGCGGATTCTAAATGCAAGGAGACAGTTTACGAAGTTGGAGATAGAGCTTATCTTCGAGTATCACCACTTCGGGGAACAAAGCGTTTTGGAGTTAAAGGGAAGTTAGCGCCACGATTTGTAGGACCATATTGAGTTTTGGAGCGTATGGCAGAAGTGGCCTACAAGTTGGAATTGCCTGAAGGATTGTCAGGAGTACATGATGTGTTCCACGTTTCTCAGTTAAAGAAATGTCATGCGGAGATGGCTCACATACCGTTGAGAGACACAGTGCCCTTAGAAACTACTCAGCTGGATAATGATTTGACCTACGAGGAGAAACCAATTAAGATCCTCGAGTTTGCCAGTCGAGTCACTCGCAGCAAGGTTATCAAGTTTTGCAAAGTTCAGTGGAGCCACCACACGGAGGATGAAGCCACCTGGGAGCGAGAGGAAGATTTGCTCAAAGACCACCCTCACCTATTTTCTAGCCAACCCGAATCTCGAGGGCGAGATTCATCTTAAGGGGGGTAGGTTTGTAACATCCCAAATTTTCAATTTGGAATGTTATACATTAGAGCATCATGCATATCATATTTTATTTTGCATTTTGGTTGATCCTAGAAATTCTACGCAACTCAATGACCCACGGAGAGTGTTGGGGATTTCGTTATTTTCATATTTGAGTTTTTCAAATTTTGAGAATAGGATCATTTGATTTTATTTATTTTATCATCAATTATTTCTATTACAAAAATATGAGAGAGGGAATAAAATGACTTTCCCAAAATAAAGAAATATTGAGGATTTAATAATAAAATCAAATAAGATTTTATTTCGGAGTTTTTCGGTGTTTTATTAGAATTTAGGAAAAAAGTGCGTTTTTCAAAATTGCAATTAGGTCCCAAATAAATGTTCACCTTGTGCGGCTTGATTTCAGAAGCCCGTGAAAATTTATTTCGGAATTTTTGGAGTCCGTTTAGTATTTCTTTTTATTTTTCTTCCGAGAAGAATAAAAAAATGCGAACCGACTTAACGGGCCGTGTCCGACATGGACACCGACCCGGGAGGCCTTTATAAGCCAAGGCCCGGCCCGGGGGGGGGGGGGGCTAAGCGCCCTAAGCCGCCGCCGACGTTCGCCGCCGCCGCCGTCGGATCCCGCTGCCGAGGTTCATCGCGCCTCGTTTTCCGTGCCGAAAAAAAAGGAAAAAAACCGGCGTTCGTCGTTTTTCTTTTTCTCGGATTAAATCCGCGATTTTTCTGATCGCGATTCCTGATCCGATTTTCGTTTTAGTATAAATTTTCGCTCGGTTATCGGAATCAAATGATTCAAGCGCCTAGAGATTCGTCTCAAAACCCTCTATCCGTTTAACCAACTTAAACAAGATTTTGCTAGTGTAAAATTTGCCCTAGATCCAGATTACTAGAACAAAGTTGTTTTCTTTCGTCGTTTGACTTTCGTTGTTTCGTTCGATTTGATTCTTTTTGCCAACCGGAGTTCTTAAGTTGAACCTTCTGGTTAGATCTCTTATTTGAGTTTTACCTGTGCATTAGATGAGTACTTATTGTATGCTTGTTTGTTTGTTTGCGATAGAGTACCCGGAGTGCGCCGCCTGTTACTTCGAATCGTTAGGTTTCGCGGATCATCAGCAAGGCAAGTTACACTTTGATCATACCTTTCCAACTACCCAGTTTTATTGCATTAGATCAATCCTCACACATTGCATGATTAGGACCTAATTAAATTATGGGATGGGAAGTAGATGAGATAGTACCTATTACCTGTTTATTATCAAACCTTTGGGAGTTACTTCTACGTTTGCTTATTATGCCATGCTATGCTAGTAGACGTGGATTGGGTGAGTGATATCCATGACAGATGTGAGATTGTTAATTAATGGTTTATCTAAGGTGGCAACTTAAACACACATCTGGGTGGATTGAGGCACCTGGGTATTCCAGGACTTGCCTGTTTTCTTTTGGACCGCCACCCAGGCTCAAAGGTATCATGAGACTATTCATACTAGAAACTTCCGTGTGCAGCCACAAGCTATTATGGGCTCTAGCATAGTTGACTAAGTCATGCGAACTCTTACAGTGGTAGACTAGCAGATGTAGGGGATGTAGGTGGTACGGTCTACCCGATCGTAAGGTGCTAGCGCTTCTGAAAGACTATGTCTCGGTCATCCGTCTTCTCAAACACCCTGTAGTGCGAGAAACCAAACGGAGGCGATCGAGTCTTGTGGGGAAAAGTGCGCAAACCTCTGCAGAGTGTAATAAACTAATCATGGTTAGCCGTGTCCCCGGTTATGGATATCTTGAGTATCTAGTACCTGGATTTTCATGTGAATCTCAACATGTTACTCTAAATTAATTTTGATGGGTTATGTTTAATGTTGATGCTTAAATGGGATTGAGAATGCTGTCAACCATTCTCAATGTTTAACAACCACCATGATAGTAATTAAATTTTATTCCTTTGAAGTAGGGAAAAAATTGGCTTTACGCAAAATAGTAATCATAGAGCTTTCCACCAGCCAAATATGCATATAGTATAGTTGTTTCATCCCATTATTCTCTATGTGTTACCTTGCCAACATATTCCATGTGCTGACCCGTTTCGGGCTGCAACGTTAATGTTGCAGACTTTTCAGACGACAATTAAGGAGTTTTTAGGTCGTGGTTCTATACTCAGTGATGCCGTTGGAGTTGATGGACTCACTTATCTTCCAAGCCTTCCGTTGTTATCATTATTAGATGGCCTTAAGCCATATTTATTGTAATAAGTTCTCTTTTGAGACACTCGATGTAATAAGTGTGTGATTGCTACTCTGCTATAAATCCTCCGAGTACTGTGTGGTGTCAGCATTACTCATCCAGGGATGACACCAGAGCACAGAGATCAGACTGTTTGAGGTCTGGTCGCTACAGGGCCTGAGGGGAGAGAGAGCAGCAGCAACGTGATAGAGGCGAGGGGCCTGATCTTTCGATGAGATGGTGGCTATCGTTTTGGTGGAAGTCGACTTTGACGATCCGACTACAAACATGCGAGGACGTCGCGCCTTAGCAATCGCTAAACCAACTCCGAGAGGTTATTGACCACGCCGGGGCACGATAAACCTGACCACGAGGGTCTATTTCCTGCAAGCAACAAAGAACAAGCAAGAAATTGAAATTGCAATCTGGATATTGCGAATATAAGCGGAAAGCTTTATTGATGAAGGTGGGGTTCTATGACGTCTTGGTCTGGTCGTTGGACACAAACGAAGTACACGAAGTTGCAGCTATGGCGAACTTTTAATCTAAACAAAACCCAAAGTCTAAACGACGCCCTAAGGGTTGTATATATGGAGGACGAGGGGGGATTTCGTGGCCCTTGGAGGAGGGGTCCGAAACCAACCCTAACTCTTATTTCCCCACACATACGGACTCTAAAAACAACCTATACTTAAGTATTTCGAAAATACATGGGCCTGGCCCAATAATAAGGTGACGCAGCACCTAAAATAGCCTCTGGACGAAATTTATGAAGTGGCATCTTGTATATTTCATCCAAGGCTTCAGGCACTCCTTATGGTAGCTTCAAAGTCCTGAAACCACCACTTGTAACTCCGTTCTGGATCCCCTTGCGCATGCCATCATCTCCATGCTTGGTCTTGCTCCAGTGTTCATCCCTCTTATCCATGCCAGGCCCTTCATTTGTAAGCAAAACAAATGTATCCAATTTAGGTAGCATCATATTCTCATGAACATCAAAATCATTACCAAGAAACGAAAGTACCTGATAATTTAAATGGCGTGCACGAGCTCTAGTAATTCGTCCAGTATGTATAGCAGCGGGGGCTGTGGGTGTAACAATGGTATTGATGTCCTCATCATAGCCCAAGAGGTGGCGCGCCCCCTCCCATGAGGAGTCCGAATTGTACTAGGGGAGGGGGCCGCGGCCCCTCTTTCCCTCTCACTCTCCCTCCCTTTCCTTCCCCCTTCCCCCTTCCTAGTAAGACTAGGAAAGGATGAATCCTACTCCTACTAGGAGGAGGATTCCTCCTCTCCTTGGGGCGCACCAAGCCCGGTCGGCCTCCCCCTTGCTCCTTTATATACGGGGGCGGGGGCACCTAAAGACACACAAGTTGATTGTTACAAGCCGTGTGCGGTGCCCTATCCACCATAATCCACCTCGGTCATATCGTAGTGGTGCTTAGGCGGAGCCCTGCGTCGGCAGCATCATCATCACCGTCATCACGCTGTCGTGCTGACGGAACTCTCCCTCGAAGCTCTGCTGGATCGGAGTTCGTGGGACGTCACCGAGCTGAACATATGCTGAACTCGGAGGTGCCGTACGTTCGGTACTTGGATCGGTCGGATCGTGAAGATGTACGACTACATCAACCGCGTTCTCATAACGCTTCCGCTTACGGTCTACGAGGGTACGTGGATGAAACTCTCCCCTCTCGTTGCTATGCATCGCCATGATCTTGCTTGTGCGTAGGAATTTTTTTGAAATTACTAAGTTCCCCAACAGTGGCGTCCGAGTCAGGTTTATGCGTAGATGTTATATGCACGAGTCGAACACAAAGGAGTTGTGGGCGTGGGTATATACATATTGCCTGCCGTCACTAGTTGATTCTTGATTCACCGGCATTGTTGGATGAAGCGGCCTAGACCGACATTACGCGTACGCTTACACGAGACTGGATCTACCGACGTGCTTCGCACACAGGTGGCTAGTGGGTGTCTATTTCTCCGGCTTTAGTTGAATCGGACTCAATGAACATGGTTCTTTCTGAAGATCAAAAAGCAATCACTATACCGCGTTGTGGTTTTTGATGCGTAGGTAAGAACGGTTCTTGCTCAGCCCGTAGCAGCCACGTAAAACTTGCAACAACAAAGTAGAGGACGTCTAACTTGTTTTTGCAGGCATGTTGTGATGTGATATGGTCAAGACATGATGAGATATACATTGTTGTATGATATGATCTTGTTTTTTTGAAGTTATCAGCAACTGGCAGAAGCCTTATGGTTGTCTCTTTATTGCATAAGATGCAAGCGCCAAATAATTGCTTTACTTTATCGCTATGCGATAGCAATAGTTGCAAATGAAATAGTTGGCGAGACGACCATATGACGACACATCGATAGAGATCAAGATGATGGAGATCATGGTGTCATGCCGGTGATGATGGAGATCATGATGGTACTTTGGAGATGGAGATCAAAAGCACAAGATGATGATGGCCATATCATGTCACATATTTTGATTGCATATGATGTTTATCCTTTATGCATCTTATTTTGCGTAGTTTGGCGGTAGCATTATAAGATGATATCTCACTAAATTTCAAGGTATAAGTGTTCTCCCTGAGTATGCACCATTGCGATAGTTCTTCGTGCTGAGACACCACGTGATGATCGGGTGTGATAAGCTCTACGTTCACATACAACGGGTGCAAGCCAGTTTTGCACACGCGGAATACTCGGGTTAAACTTGACGAGCCTAGCATATGCAGATATAGCCTCGGAACACTGGAGACCGAAAGGTCGAGCGTGAATCATATAGTAGATATGATCAACATACTGATGTTCACCATTGAAAACTACTCCATCTCACGTGATGATCGGACATGGTTTAGTTGATATGGATCATGTGATCACTTAGATGATTAGAGGGATGTCTATCTAAGTGGGAGTTCTTAAGTAAAATGATTAATTAAACTTTAATTTATCATGAACTTAGTCCTGATAATATTTGCATAACTATGTTGTAGATCAATAGCTCGTGATGTAGCTCCCCGTTTATTTTTGATATGTTCCTAGAGAAAAACTATGTTGAAAGATGATAGTAGCAATGATGCGGACTAGGTCTGTGATCTGAGGATTATCCTCATTGCTGCATAGAAGAATTATGTCTTTGATGCACCGCTCGGTGACAAACCTATTGCAGGAGCAGATGCAGACATTATGAACATTTGACAAGCTCGGTATGATGACTACTTAATAGTTTAGTGCACCATGCTTTACGGCTTAGAAACGGGACTTCAAAAATGTTTTGAACGCCACGGAGCATATAAGATGTTCCAAGAGTTGAAATTGGTATCTCGTACTCATGCTTGTGTCGAGAGGTATGAGACCTCTGACAGTACGTTGCCTACAAGGTGGAGGAGAATAGCTCAACCAGTGAGTATGTGGTCAGATTGTCTAGGTACTACAATCACTTGAATCAAGTGGGAGTTAATCTTCCCGAGAAGATAGTGTTTTACAGAGTTCTCTAGTCACTATCACCAAGTTACTAGAACTTCGTGATGAACTATAATATGCAAGGGATAATGGAAACGATTCCCGAAGCTCTTCGCCATGCTGAAATCAGCGAAGGTAGAAATCTAGAAAAATCATCAAGTGTTGATGGTTGACAAGACCACTAGTTTCAAGTAAAAGGGCAAGGGCAAGAAAGGGAACTTCAAGAAGAATGGCAAGCTAGTTGCCATTCACATGAAGAAGCCCAAAGCTAGACCCAAGCCTGAAACTGAGTGCTTCTACTGCAAAGGAAATGGTCACTGGAAGTGGAACTACCCTAGATACTTGGAGGATAAGAAGGATGGAAAAGTGAACAATGGAATATTTGATATACATGTTATTGATGTGTACTTTAGTAGTGTTTATAGAAAGCCCCTCGATATTTGATACTAGTTAAGTTGCTAAGAGTAGTAACTCGAAACGGGAGTTGCAAAATAAACAAAGACTAGTTGAGGACAAGGTGACGATGTGTGTTATCGGCTTAGCGCGCTGAGGGCACCAGGGCATAGCCCTTGCTCGCCCACATCAAGAGGAGGCGGAGTTGGGCGCGGGGGTCGCCGGAATCATGCCGGCGATGAGCTTTGGCAGCGGCCGGAGTTCGGGTGGGTGTGGAGTTGGCGCTGCGGCTTGCAAACGAGCCGGCTATCGTGCTAGTTTCTCTACGGGACGTTGTGAGTGCAACAGACGCACGCACGGGACCAAAAGGTCACCGGGGCTTCGCCAGCGACGAGCTCGTGTGGAGGCGGCTACGGTAAGCAAGGGGGCGGCGGCTACGGCGACCAAACGAAAGAGGGGTTAGGGGAGAAATGACCCGGGGCTCACTACGGTCACGAAGAGATGCTCGGCGGGCTCGGGGAAGGCCGGACAGCGGCGAATTTGACAGCGGCGATCGCCAGGGCAGAGGTTGATGACGACGGTGATGGCGATGTTCTAGGGCCTTCGGCATCGTACAGCTCGGTGGAGAGGACGAGGGGAAGGTGGCGGTGCTTCTGGGATCAACGGCAGGGCGAGGGGGTGCGGTAGCCATGGCGGCAGCGAACGGCGGTGACGGCTCCACTCGGCTTCGGGAGAGAGAGCGAGAGAGGCGAGGCAGGGAGAGAGGGGAGCGGTCGAGGGGGTCCAGGGTGTGCGTGGCGTTGTCCTGGGCGTCGAGGCAGCGGCGGGAAGCAGGAGGTGGCCCGGCGCGTGGCCAGCGCGCGACGAGCACGCGCCCTCGCCTACTGGCGCGAGGAGGAAGGCGACAGGGAGGCGCTGGTGGGTTGGGCTGCCTAATGGGCTAGCTATAGGTAAGGCCGGGTAAGTGGCCCAGTTACTCTCTCTATCTTCTGCTTTCCTGTTTCCTTCTAATTTTCTAATTATTTAGTTTTTTGTTATTTCATTTTGTTCATTTGCCACTATTTTGAATTAAAACAAAATTCAAACAAGTGCCAAACTTCCTCTGAATTTATTTATGTTGCTTCATGGACTTTTCCAAGGCACATAAACTATTTCAGAAACATTTGAAAATATATTCTAGTTATATGAATTTAAGTTCAAATTCAAATAGCTATTGATTTAAATTCAAAGTCCCAAAATAATTCCTTAAAATGTTCCTAAATTTTGGTTTGACATATAGCTCTTGCCAAAATTCTCAAACATTGCAAAAGGACATCTTGGAAACAAAGAATGAGATTCCCAGGGTTCTTTGCCCTTCTTTTATTTAAGATTTTGAGGCTTCCACTTTCCTCAATTCCAGGTTTCAGAAATTAGACATGATGCATGAGTGCTCTATCATGCAACTAATACAAGCAATATTCTGGGGCTGTGACAACTCACCCCCACTAAACAAGAATCTTGTCCCCAGATTCAACCGTAGGGTAAGAGGAAGATGGGACACAAAAGCTAATACAATCTTCACGATCTAACTGCCCTTCTCGGAGATTTTGATTGATTGCATCGTATTGATCTTAACATCCTTGCTTTCGAGATCTTCATCCAACTATGACGACGGAGGGAAACTCTACAGGAATCGATCCCCTCGAAGTTCGAGCACTCAAGGTCAACTCATGGAGTGAGACGAAAGAACGCCCCTTGAGCTGAGAGACAAGACACACATCAGGTGGATGGAAAGAAACAGATGAAGAAGGTTCAATTTGGTAGGCAAGAATCCCACGCCTAAGTAAGACGGTGCATAGGTTTCAAATTAGTGAGGAAGTAGTTGCCATGATTCCATAACGGGGCACCTTAGGGAAGGTGACCCGTAGAATTATCCCCTTAAGTGGAAAAAAGAATTACTTTTGATACAAATATCATTGAAACTCTTTATACCAGCCTAAGGCAATCACAATCGATCATTTGAAGGAGTTCGAAAGAATGACATACTCGGACTAGAATGGATGATGTGGACTACCTTGTTGAAGACAACGCAATGGATGATTTTTGCTTATCATCGGAAATGGATGGGACCCATGGTAGGACCACTTTTGAAGATGATCCTGAATAGTAATTACTGGGAGGGGCAGCCCGTGGGAAATTGGCACAATGGCGGTGCAAGCTGGGAACAAAATGCAAATGTTGGGAGTTTTTCAACCATCATATCTACCTGAGATTCAGATCTGGTTGGTAACAGGATATTTGAGACATCATGTCTGGAAAGGAAAGTTTGCAACACAAATCAACAAGATGATGTTGCGAGATTCTCGGGAAATGAACTATGATAGCAAGCTCCAAAACATGAGCTGGTTCCGCTACACACATGTGAACACGCTGTCCCAGACAAGCATGACCACATAGTAGTCTTACAATAAAACACTACCGAGTTCTGGCTGGGAACCATCATTGCGGAGAGCGAAGCCCTTGAATAAGTCATATAGTTAGCTCTTATGAAGGAACTTCTTCTCCTTGAACAAGTCAATCAGTGGCTTGGTGTGCTAGGGATTACATATGGAATGGAGATGATCAGTCTATCAGACCATAGAATGCTTCGCACGTGCATGACTGACTTGGGATGATTCCAAAAGAAGCAAAATACTCCCTCCGGTCCTTTTTAGTTTGCATATAAGATTTGACTGAAGTCAAGCCTCGTAAAGTTTGACCAACTTTGTAGAAAAAAGTGCCAACATTACAATCTGAAATCAATACCACTAGATGTGTCATGACTTAAAGTTTCATATTATATAACTTTAGCATGGCAGATGTTGATATTTTTCATATAAATACGGTCAAAGTTTGTGAAGTTTGACTCCAAAGAATTCTAATATGCAGAGTAAAAAGGACCGGAGGGAGTACAAGCTTTCTCGAATTCACGGCGGCAACTTCCTTCAAATGCACATGAACTAGAGGAAGTCACTTCTTTCATCCAAACATATGCTTCATGAACGGGACATGAAGATAATGCTTATAAAAGTTTCCAACACTAACTTAGATGTTCAACTTGAATCATGGACAAGATGAAAATGTTGTCAATGGGCTTAACAACAATCCATCCAGGCTTCCATATAGGTGGAATTCCTAAACTATGTGAACAAGACGATAGTATTGGTGAGACCCAAAAGATATAATGGTGTATGCTCGAGGAAACAACCACGAGTAAGATAACATTACGAACATCGTTGGTTCTAATTTGATTTGACGGTAGCCCACACTCAAATCAAAGTATTGACAAGATAGTATATCCAACAATTGATCACGAGGACCAATTGATGAAGATATCATCTTTCTTCAACAAACACATGAGGATATCCCTTTGAAATGAACTAAGTAAGGCAAAGCTTTATCTTCCAACTCTCCAAGTTGTTGTTTAGCTTGACTAACTAGCTTAGGTTATCCAACACAGATTCTTGGAGAAGGGGTGGTTTACAAGAAAACCAACCTGATCACGGGCTCAACATAACGGTCAGGAAACAACCTGGTGATACTTTCCAGAAGATAATCAGAAAATCACGATCCACCGATATGTTGCTAAGCTCGAGAACAATCTTGCTTTTCAGGGCAAGATGATGTGACCAAGAGAGTGATGGGTTGACACAATCCTATCTCATTGATCGAGGAGTGCACCAGGGAAAATGGACTAGGTAGCACGATCAATCTTAGAATGATGGTTTAGTAACCAACATGCTATGAATGAATTTATCGTCCATTAACTACCAAGCAACGGGGTTGCTAGGAGTATTAATTTCACACATCATGATTCACTTGTCGGCATTCCAGTTACAATAACACGGGAACCGAGGAATAAACAATGATGGCAAGAAGTATCAATGCGTCAAGAATTCATAAGAGGTGGTGCAATTCTCATGACAATCCTGGCATAAAGGGGGTAATACTTCATGGTAGAGCAGAGCAAAAGCTAGATTGGCATTTTGATCCACGGAATACAACTACTTTGACCAGTCCAAGAAATGGATGAGGTACTGAAGTTTGTTTCTCCTAGTCATTCCGGAATAGAATGGCTTGATGGACCACAAGAATAATAGGCATCGATAACATGAATGCACAACTAGTCCTGACTATCAATTGATAGACACAGGTCAGAATACAACTAAAGAGAGACAACTCAAGAACCTATGGTTTTCTGAGTTGCGGATGCATAGATTTAGTATGTCAAACAAGTTCAACATGTTTCTTCCAGATAATCCATGCAGAAACGTAGGACTGGCAGAATCACAATGCAGAATGGTGAACTCATCAAGAGCACTCTTATTGTGATGTTTTGGTTTAGGAAAGCTTCTGCCATAAGTAGTTCATGGTATTTGGAAGAAGGATAAACCACGGACCTCGAGGACTATCGCAAAGGTTACTAATAACCTAAAGGAACGAGAAAACACTAACAACGGGAAGTGAGTAGAGCGATTCTTGGGTTCAAGAACCCATAAATAGAATGCCTACTAACTAAGTGGCATCACGGGATGCTTTCGAGAATGATGGCCAGAATCATCACACTGGGAACCCAAAACATGGCTAGATTACTAGGTGATCCTCTAAGACACCTAGGGTCATAATAATAGCTCCAACATATATGGCGAGACAATAGAGTACCTCAACTCACCGATTAGTGTGGTTAAACGGGACCAAAGGAACATCGAGAACGGAGAGATGGGATTGCAAATGCATCACACTATTTAGAAACCTGGGATGACTCGGACAACATAACGGCTGTAAATGCTCAAAAAGATTTGAGACATCCTGCAAAATGGTAGCATAACCGCTCAACATCATAATATCAAGGTTTTGAGGCCAGCTATGCAAACACGGAAGTAGTAGGAGCTGAATTGAGACTTGAATCCATCATTCCTATAAGTCTACGGATTAGTAACACGTGATCCTGATAGAAAGATGAGAAGCCTAGTTCTTAATCCCCGTAGAAGAGAAGAGGATGACTCAGATTAGAAGGGCATAAGGTAAAGGAGTAAAAACAGCCTTACGTTCCCATCCACAATCAATTCCCTTATATAACTAAAGCATTTCTAGACTAAACTTCGACCAGCTTGGCTTGGTAATCCTACAGGCAGTCAGGCTCTGATACCAAAGCTGTCAGGACCCCGATCCTAAGTCACACCGATCTAGCATGTAACAACTCATATCACCTTGCGGCCTCACGCACGGTATTCCCACGGGTGCCACCTTACCTGGCTCGGGACCGTTTGTGCCTTTTGGCTCACATATATGATAGTGTCGCTAGCATCCATATAACAAAGAACCCGGGCTGACATGACTAGTCGTGAACCCAAAGTGGCACTAACTTACGGGGACAGACATGCATGAACCAGCATCGAACATGTCGGTCATCAGCGTGTGAAATCCAGACTGTAGCAACTAGGCTAATAGGAATCCGTGGACCTGGGCTGTAGCATGCTAGCAGGACTCCGGAAGTCACCGCGTGACATTTCCCCGAAGGGACAGACACAGGAACAAAGTGAATCACATGTCGGCCAATCTAAGTGTTCCAGAGCAGTAGTAACTGGGCTAGTAGGACTCCGGTAAACCGGGCTGTAGCAGACTACCATGGCTCACTGGAAGCACTAGGCTACATTACCCCATAAGAGAGGCTACCAAGGATAAACAACTAGGTTGTTGGATCCCACACATACCAAGCATTTCAATCAGACACACACACTATGCCTGATATGTGTAAATACAACATGGCATCACAACAAAACTCTACAACTCAAAGTATTTATTCATTAGGCTCCGAGGAACCAGATATTACAAAAATGGGTCCCATGACCCAGCATTCAAGTCATACAAGCAATAGCATAAGCGGAAGCTTAACTTGTCTGAGTACAGACAACTACAAAAGAAAAGGCTGAGAAGCCTGACTATCTACAAGACCCTGCCGAGGGCACAAGATAGTAGCTGAGGTAACAAGCTAAACGTCGAAGTCCACGTGGAACTACTAGCGAGACTGAAGTCTCTCTGCAAAACATAAATTAAGCAAACATGAGTACAAATGTACCCAGCAAGACTTACATAAGAACTATCTACATATGCAACATTATCAACAAAGGGATGGTGGGGTTTAACTGCAGCAAGCCAGCTTTGACTTAGTGGCTAACCTGAACTACTACTGCAAGTAACTCTTTTGAGGTGGCGCACATGAGTCCACATATTCACCAATCAATACACCACTATGGATCCGCTCCCGTCTCCCTACGAGAACGCCATCCATAGCACTCACGCTTATCTTGCGCATTTTAGAGTATCCACTTTCACTTGTCTATGAACTGTACAGGCAACCCAGAAGTCCTTTACCGCAGCCACGGCTATTCGAATAGATCATTTATAACCCTGTAGGGGTGTACTTCTTCACACATGCTCTCGCCACTTACCACCATGTACACGTCGTGTATCTTGGCAACCTTCAAGCGGAAGCCTGGTGAGGGAGTCCGCCATGACCTGACTAACCACACAAGTCTCTAGTCCAGGTTTATCGCCTATTCGGGTTCCATCCGCAAGGAGATCAGGCCGGGGTTTCGCTCACGACCCCAAATGATGAGAGCAGGGTTCCTGAGGCACCAAACGAGCATCCCTATACATCGTGCCTCGTGTCTCTACCGCATCATAGCCCACCCCTAGGGTCAGCGCTACACACGGCCCCCAACACATATCCTACAAACACCAAAAACTAGTTGCAACTCCTGGACAGAGATCACGGCGATTAATAAGCCGAGAGGGGTCGAGTTACCGGAACCCAATGTGTTGTAGTAACTGTTCATGGATCACAAACACAGAACTCGGTTCCTGATGACGGTTTCAATGAGACAACCCACCATGTACTCCTACATGGCCTCTCATCGCTACCTTTACCAAATCGTGTTCACACACTTAGCTCTCAACAGTAGGACATGTTCACCACATTCCAATTCATCCCCGATGAATTGAACCTGACTCAACTCTAAGCAGTAGCAGGCATGACAACAAGCATGAATGAGTAGGCACATCATGGCTCAAACAACTCCTACTCATGCTAGTAGGTTTCATCTATTTAATGTGGCAATGACAAGTCATGCAGAGGAAAGGGGTCCAACTACCGCAACATGTAATAGTTGAATCGTTGTTGTCCTAATGCAGTAAAAGAGAGCAGAAACAAGAGAGTGGGATTGTATCAGAATGAACAAGGGGGTTTGCTTGCCTGGCACTTCTGAACA
Source organism: Triticum dicoccoides (assembly GCF_002162155.2). NCBI lineage: Eukaryota > Viridiplantae > Streptophyta > Magnoliopsida > Poales > Poaceae > Triticum > Triticum dicoccoides. Next base: position 378,380,096 of record NC_041392.1, on the reverse strand, counting down.
TAATATAGCTCTTCATCAGTGTCATCGATCTCATCGTCGGAACCACGTCTACTGAGGGGGAACAATTACCGGCAACAGAGAGGAAACACAATCAATGCAATGCAACAATATGATGCATGATCATGACATGGCAACATGTTGGTGTTTTGAGCTAATGCAACTAGCAGCAAGTTAAATGAAGTTGGTTTGAACCAAAGGTTCGAATTCAAACTCCATATGTGATTCTTTAAATGCCAAACATATGATTTGCCATGTTCAGCAACTATAAGTTGTTCCAACATGCATGAAAATGGTACAGATGGATAGATTCTATTTTCTGATAATTTTTCATATATAACTTATTTCATTTGGAGTTACCGTTGAATTTCTATGATTTTTAGAAGTTTAAAGGATTTTCTGGAATTTGCTGAATTATATTAAATCCAGAAAATTATTAACTGCGTCAGCATTGTGTCACTATGACGTCAGCAAGTCAACTGCGGCTGACCAGGTCAAACCTGACCAGTGGGGTCCATTGGTCAGTCACAAAGTGCTGTCTGGGTCACCGACAGGTGGGGTCAGTTCAATAGCCACGTCAGCTACTCAACGCTGACGTGTGGGGTCGGTCAATAGGTGACGTGGCCAGGTCAAACTGACCTGTGGGCCCTACGGGGTTAGTTTAATCTAAACAAAACTAAACCAGGGTTAATTAGGCAGTGGGGCCCGTCTGTAAGTGGCTCTAGAGTTAATTAGCAATGTCATTAGCTCCTAATGATGGGGCCACGTCGAGCTCACCGGAGTTCAGCCGGCGGCGACCACAGAACACGGCGGGGCACGCAGGATTTGCGCTAGAGGCGTCGGCTTAGCGCTTAGGGCACTAGGGCATAGCCCTTGCTCGCCTGCATCAAGAGGAGGCAGAGTTGGGCGCGGGGGTCGCCGGAATCATGCCGGCGACGAGCTTTGGCGGCGGCCGGAGTTCGGGTGGGTGTGGAGTTGGCGCTGCGGCTTGCAAATGAGCCGGCTGTCGTGCTAGTTTTGCTCTACGGGACGTTGCGAGTGCAACAGACGCATGCACGGGACCAAAAGGTCACCGGGGCTTCGCCGCGACAAGCCCGTGAGGCGGCGGCTACGGTAAGCAAGGGGGCGACGGCTACGGCGACCAAACGAAAGCGGGGTTAGGGGAGAAATGACCAGGGGCTCACCACGGTCACAAAGAGATGCTCGGCGGGCTCGGGGAAGGCCGGACGGTGACGAATTTGACGGCGGCGATCGTCGAGGCAGAGGTTGATGACGACGGCGATGATGATGTTCTAGGGCCTCCGGTGTCGTACAGCTCGGTGGAGAGGACGAGGGGAACACGGCGGTGCTTCTGGGATCAGCGGCAGGGCAAGGGGGGTGCGGTAGCCATGGCGGCAGCAAAAGGCGGCAACGGCTCCGCTCGGCTTCGGGAGAGAGAGCTAGAGAGGCGAGGCAGGTTGAGAGGGGAGCGGTCGAGGGGGTCCAGGGTGTTGCGTGGCGTTGTCCTGGGTGTCGAGGCGGCAGCGGGAAGCAGGAGGTGGCCCGGCGCGTGGCCAGCTCGCGATGCGCACGCGCCCTCGCCTACTGGCGCGAGGAGGAAGGCGAGAGGGAGGCGCTGGGGGGATGGGCTACCTAATGGGCCGGCTACAAGTAAGGCCAGGTAAGTGGCCCAGCTACTCTCTCTCTCTCTCTCTCTCTTCTGCTTTCCTATTTCCTTCTATTTTTCTAATTATTTAGTTTTCTATTATTTCATTTAGTTCATTTTCCACTGTTTTGAATTCAAACAAAATTCAAACAAGTGCCAAACTTCCTCTGAATTTATTTATGTTGCTTCATGGACTTTTCCAAGGCACATAAACTCTTTCAGAAACATTTGAAAATATATTCTAGTTATATGAATATAAGTTCAAATTCAAATAGCTATAGATTTAAATTCATAGTCCCAAAATGATTCCTTAAAATGTTCCTAAATTTTGGTTTGATATATAGCTCTTGCCAAAATTCTCAAACATTGCAAAAGGACATCTTGGAAACAAAGAATGAGGTTTCCAGGGTTCTTTGCCCTTCTTTTAATTAAGTTTTTGAGGCTTCCACTTTCCTCAATTCCAAGTTTTAGAAATTAGACATGATGCATGAGTGCTCTATCCTGCCACTAATACAAGCAATATTCTGGGGCTGTGACATTAAGTTTCCTAGCCATAAACATGAGTTGTCATTTGATTAACAGGATCACATCATTAGAGAATGATGTGATTGACTTGACCCATCCGTTAGCTTAGCACGATGATCGTTTAGTTTGTTGCTATTGCTTTCTTCATGACTTATATATGTTCCTATGACTATGAGATATGCAACTCCCGAATACTGGAGGAACACTTTGTGTGCTACCAAATGTCACAACATAACTGGGTGATTATAAAGGTGCTCTACAGGTGTCTCCGATGGTACTTATTGAGTTGGCATAGATCAAGATTAGGATTTGTCACTCCGATTGTCGGAGAGGTATCTCTGGGCCCTCTCGGTAATACACATCACTATAAGCCTTGCAAGCAATGCAACTAATGAGTTAGTTGCGGGATGATGTATTATGGAACAAGTAAAGAGACTAGCTGGTAACGAGATTGAACTAGGTATTGAGATACCGACGATCGAATCTCGGGCGAGTAACATACCGATGACAAAGGGAACAACGTATGTTGTTACGCGGTTTGGCCGATAAAGATCTTCGTAGAATATGTAGGAACCAATATGAGCATCCAGGTTCCGCTATTGGTTATTGACCGGAGACGAGTCTTGGTCATGTCTACATAGTTCTCCAACCCGTTGGGTCCGCACGCTTAAAGTTCGGTGACGATCGGTATTATGAGTTTATGTGTTTTGATGTACCGAAGGTAGTTCGGAGTCCCGGATGTGATCACGAACATGATGAGGACATAAAGATTGATATATTGGACGGCTATATTCGGACACCGGAAGTGTTCCAGATGGTTTTGAAGAAAACCGGAGTGCCAGAGGGGTTACCGGAACCCCCCGGGGAAGTATTGAGACTTAGTGGGCCTGAGGGGAGAGAGAGCAGCAGCCCAAGAGGTGGCGCGCCCCCTCCCATGAGGACTCCGAATTGGACTTGGGAGGGGGTGCGGCCCCTCTTTCCCTCTCCCTCTCACTCTCCCTCTCTTTCCTTCCCCCTTCCCCCTTCCTAGTAGGACTAGGAAAGGATGAATCCTACTCCTACTAGGAGGAGGATTCCTCCTCTCCTTGGGGTGCACCAAGGTCGGTCGGCCTTCCCCCTTGCTCCTTTATATATGGGGGCGGGGGGCACCTAAAGACACACAAGTTGATTGTTCCAAGCCGTGTGCGGTGCCCCCCTCCACCATAATCCACCTCGGTCATATCGTAGCGGTGCTGAGGCGAAGCCCTGCGTCGGTAGCATCATCATCACCGTCATCACGCCGTCGTGCTGACAGAACTCTTCCTCGAAGCTCTGCTGGATCAGAGTTCATGGGACGTCACCGAGCTGACCGTGTGCTGAACTCGGAGGTGCCGTACATTTGGTACTTGGATCAGTCGGATCGTGAAGATGTACGACTACATCAACCGCGTTCTCATAACGCTTCCGCTTACGGTCTACGAGGGTACGTGGACGAAACTCTCCCCTCTTGTTGCTATGCATCACCATGATCTTGCTTCTGCGTAGGATTATTTTTGAAATTACTAAGTTCCCCAACAGTGGCGTCCGGGCCAGGTTTATGCATAGATGTTATATGCACGAGTAGAACACAAAGGAGTTCTAGGCGTGGGTATATACATATTGCTTGCCGTCACTAGTTGATTCTTGATTCAGCGGCATTATTGGATGAAGCGGCCTAGACCGACATTACGCGTACGCTTACACGAGACTGGTTCTACCGACATGCTTCGCACACAGGTGGCTAGTGGGTGTCTGTTTCTCCAGCTTTAGTTGAATGGATTCAATGAACAGGGTTCTTTCTCAAGATCATAAAGCAATCACTATACCGTGTTGTGGTTTTTGATGCGTAGGTAAGAACGGTTCTTGCTCAGCCCGTAGCAGCCATGTAAAACTTGCAACAACAAAGTAGAGGACGTCTAACTTGTTTTGCAGGCATGTTGTGATGTGATATGGTCAAGACATGATGAGATATAAATTGTTGTATGAGATGATCTTGTTTTGTTGAAGTTATCGACAACTCGCAGAAGCCTTATGGTTGTCTCTTTATTGCATAAGATGCAAGCGCCAAATAATTGCTTTACTTTATCGCTATGCGATAGCAATAGTTGGCGAGACGACCATATGATGACACGTTGATAGAGATCAAGATGATGGAGATCATGGTGTCATGCCGGTGATGATGGAGATCATGATGGTACTTTGGAGATGGAGATCAAAAGCACAAGATGATGATGGCCATATCATGTCACATATTTTGATTGCATATGATGTTTATCCTTTATGCATCTTATTTTGCTTAGTTCGACGGTAGCATTATAAGATGATCTCTCACTAAATTTCAAGGTATAAGTGTTCTCCCTGAGTATGCACCATTGCGACAGTTCTTCGTGCTGAGACACCACGTGATGATCGGGTGTGATAAGCTCTACGTTCACATACAACGGGTGTAAGCCTGTTTTGCACACGCAAAATACTTGGGTTAAACTTGATGAGCCTAGCATATGCAAATATGGCCTCGAAACACTAGAGACCGAAAGGTCGAGCGTGAATCATATAGTAGATATAATCAACATAGTGATGTTCACCATTGAAAACTACTCCATCTCACATGATGATCGGACATGGTTTAGTTGATATGGATCACGTGATCACTTAGATGATTAGAGGGATGTCTATCTAAGTGGGAGTTCTTAAGTAATATGATTAATTGAACTTCAATTTATCGTGAACTTAGTCCTGATAGTATTTCCATAACTATGTTTTAGATCAATAGCGCGTGATGTAGCTCCCCCTTTATTTTTGATATGTTCCTAGAGAAAAACTATGTTGAAAGATGATAGTGGCAATGATGCGGACTAGGTCTATGATCTGAGGATTATCCTCATTGCTGCATAGAAGAATTATTTCCTTGATGCACCATTTGGTGACAAACCTATTGCAAGAGAAGATGCAGACGTTATGAACGTTTGACAAGCTCAGTATGATGACTACTTGATAGTTTAGTGCACCATGCTTTACGGCTTAGAACCGGGACTTCAAAAATGTTTTGAATGCCACGGAGCATATAAGATGTTCTAAGAGTTGAAATTGGTATCTCATACTCATGCCTGTGTCGAGAGGTATGAGACCTCTGACGGTACGTTGCCTACAAGGTGGAGGAGAATAGCTCAACCAGTGAGTATGTGGTCAGATTGTCTGGGTACTACAATCACTTGAATCAAATGGGAGTTAATCTTCCCGATAAGATAGTGATTGATAGAGTTCTCTAGTCACTATCACCAAGTTACTAGAACTTCGGGATGAACTATAATATGCAAGGGATAATGGAAACGATTCCCAAAGCTCTTCGCGATGCTGAAATCAGCGAAGGTAGAAATCAAGAAAAAGCATCAAGTGTTGATGGTTGACAAGACCACTAGTTTCAAGTAAAAGGGCAAGGGAAAGAAAGGGAACTTCAAGAAGAATGGCAAGCAAGTTGCCACTCCCATGAAGAAGCCCAAAGCTAGACCCAAGCCTGAAACTGAGTGCTTCTACTGCAAAGGAAATGGTCACTGGAAGTGGAACTACCCTAGATACTTGGAGGATAAGAAGGATGGCAAAGTGAACAATGGTATATTTGATATACATGTTATTGATGTGTACTTTACTAGTGTTTATAGCAAACCCCTTGATATTTAATACTAGTTCAGTTGCTAAGAGTAGTAACTCGAAAAGGGAGTTGCAAAATAAACAAAGACTAGTGCTACCTCTTTTAGCACTGCGTTGGTTTTCCCCGAAGAGGAAGGGATGATGCAGCAAAGTAGCGTAAGTATTTCCCTCACTTTTTGAGAACCAAGGTATCAATCCAGTAGGAGGCTACGAGCGAGTCCGTTGCACCTGCACAAAACAAATAAATCCTCACAACCAACGCAAATAGGGGTTGTCAATCCCTGTAGGGCCACTTACGAGAGTGAGATCTGATAGATATGATAAGATAATATTTTTGGTATTTTTATGATAAAGATGCAAAGTAAAATAAAGGCAAAGTAAATGGCAAAGTAAATAACTAAGTAGTAGGAGATTAATATGATGAAGATAGACCCGGGGCCCATAGGTTTCACTAGTGGCTTCTCTCGAGAGCATAAGTATTCTACGGTGGGTGAACAAATTACTGTTGAGCAATTGACAGACTTGAGCATAGTTATGAGAATATATAGGTATGATCATGTATATAGGTATCACATCCGAGACAAGTAGACTGACTCCTGCCTGCATCTACTACTATTACTCCACTCATCGACCGCTATCCAGCATGCATCTAGAGTATTAAGTTAAAAACAGAGTAACGCCTTAAGCAAGATGACATGATGTAGAGGGATAGACTCATGCAATATGAAGAAAACCCCATCTTGTTATCCTCGATGGTAATAATACAATACGTGCCTTGTTGCCCTTACTGTCACTGGGAAAGGACACCGCAAGATTGAACCCAAAGCTAAGCACTTCTTCCATTGCAAGAAAGATCAATCTAGTAGGCCAAACCAAATTGATAATTCGAAGAGACTTGCAAAGATAACCAATCATGCATAAAAGAATTCAGAGAAGATTCAAATATTATTCATAGATAGACTTGATCATAAACCCACAATTCATCGTTCTCTACAAACACACCGCAAAAAGAAGATTACATCGAATAGATCTCCATAAGAGAGGGGGAGAACATTGTATTGAGATCCAAAAAGAGAGAAGAAGTCATCTAGCTACTAACTATGGACCCGTAGGTCTAAGGTAAACTACTCACACTTCATCGGAGGGGCTATGGTGTTGATGAAGAAGCCCTCCTGATTGATGCCCCCTCCGGCGGAGCTCTGGAACAGGCCCCAAGATGGGATCTCGTGGATACAGAAAGTTACGGCGGTGGAATTAGGGTTTTGGCTCCGTATCTGATCGTTTGGGGGTACGTGGGTATATATAGGAGGAAGAAGTACGTTGGTGGAGCAACAGGGGGCCCACGAGGGTGGAGGGCATGCATGGGGGGTAGGCGCGCCCCCTACCTCGTGGCCTCCTGTTATGTGTCTTGACGTAGGGTCCAAGTCTCCTGAGTTGTATTCGATGAGAAAATCACGTTCCCGAAGGTTTCATTCTGTTTGGACTCCGTTTGATATTCCTTTTCTTCGAAACCCTAAAACAGGCAAAAACAGCAATTCTGGGATGGGCCTCCGGTTAATAGGTTAGTCCCAAAAATAATATAAAAGTGGATAATAAAGCCCAATAATGTCCAAAACAGTAGATAATATAGCATGGAGCAATCAAAAATTATAGATTCGTTGGAGACGTATCAAGCATCCCCAAGCTTAATTCTTGCTCGTCCTCGAGTAGGTAAATGATAAAAACAGAATTTTTGATGCGGAGTGCTACTTGGCATAATTTTAATGTAATTCTTCTTAATTGTGGTATGAATATTCAGATTCGAAAGATTCAAGACAAAAGTTCATATTGACATAAAAAAATAATACTTCAAGCATACTAACAAAGCAATTATGTCTTCTCAAAATAACATGGCTAAAGAAAGTTATCCCTACAAAATCATATAGTCTGGCTATGCTCTATCTTCACCACACAAAATATTTAAATCATGCACAACCCCGATGACAAGCCAAGCAATTGTTTCATACTTTTGACATTCTCAAAACCTTTTCAATCTTCACACAATACATGAGTGTGAGCCATGGATATAGCACTATAGGTGGAATAGAGTGGTGGTTTTGGAGAAGACAAAAAGGGAGAAGATAGTCTCACATCAACTAGGCGTATCAATGGGCTATGGAGATGCCCATCAATAGATATCAATGTGAGTGAGTAGGGATTGCCATGCAACGGATACACTAGAGCTATAAGTATATGAAAGCTCAAAAAGAAACTAAGTGGGTGTGCATCCAACTTGCTTGCTCATGAAGGCCTAGGGCAATTTGAGGAAGCCCATCATTGGAATACACAAGCCAAGTTCTATAATGAAAGATTCCCAGTAGTATATGAAAGTGATAACATGAGAGACTCTCTACAATGAAGATCATGGTGCTACGTTGAAGCACAAGTGTGGTAAAAGGATAGTAACATTGTCCCTTCTCTCTTTTTCTCTCATTTTTTTATTTGGACCTTTTCTCCTTTTTTATGGCCTCTTTTCTTTCTCTTTTTTTTATTTGGGCTTATTTGGCCTCTTTGATTTATTTTTCGTCCGGAGTCTCATCCCGACTTGTGGGGGAATCATAGTCTCCATCATCCTTTTCTCACTTGGGATAATGCTCTAATAATGATGATCATCACACTTTTATTTTTCTTACAACTCAACAATTACAACTCGATACTTAGAACAAAATATGACTCTATATGAATGCCTCCGGCGGTGTACTGGGATATGCAATGATGCATGAGTGACAAGTATGAAAGAATTATGAACGGTGGCTTTGCCACAAATACTATGTCAACTACATGATCATGCTAAGCAATATGACAATGATGGAGTGTGTCATAAACGGAACGGTGGAAAGTTGCATGGCAATATATCACGGAATGGCTATGGAAATGCCATAATAGGTAGGTATGGTGGCTGTTTTGAGGAAGGTATATGGTAGGTGTATGATACCGGTGAAAGGTGCGCGGTATTAGAGAGGCTAGCAAAGGTGGAAGGGTGAGAGTGCGTATAATCCATGGACTCAACATTAGTCATAAAGAACTCATATACTTATTGCAAAAATCTACAAGTTATAAAGCAAAGTATTACGTGCATGCTCCTAGGGGGATAGATTGGTAGGAAAAGACCATCGCTCGTCCCCGACCGCCACTCATAAGGAAGACAATCAATAAATAAATCATGCTCCGACTTCATCACATAACGGTTCACCATACGTGCATGCTACGGGAATCACAAGCTTCAACACAAGTATTTCTCAAATTCACAACTACTCAACTAGCATGACTTTAATATCACCATCTCCATATCTCAAAACAATTATCACGTATCAAACTTCTCATAGTATTCAACACACTCATAAGAGAGTTTTATTATTAATCTTGCATACCAAGCATATTAGGATTTTAAGCAAATTACCATGCTATTAAGACTCTCAAAATAATCTAAGTGAAGCATGAGAGATCAATAGTTTCTATAAAACAAATCCACCACCGTGCTCTAAAAGATATACGTGAAGTACTAGAGCAAAATTATATAACTCAAAAGATATAAGCGAAGCACATAGAGTATTCTAACAAATTCCAAATCATGTATGGCTCTCTCAAAAGGTGTGTACAGAAAGGATGATTGTGTTAAACTAACAAGCAAAGACTCAAATCATACAAGACGCTCCAAGCAAAACACATATCATGTGGTAAATAAAAATATAGCTCCAAGTAAAGTTACCGATAGAAGTAGACGAAAGAGGGGATGCCTTCCGGGGCATCCCCAAGCTTTGGCTTTTAGGTGTCCTTAGATTATATTGGGGGTGCCATGGGCATACCCAAGCTTAGGCTATTGCCACTCCTTGTTCCATAATCCATCAAATCTTTACACAAAACTTGAAAACTTCACAATACAAAACTTAAAGTAGAAAATCTCGTGAGCTCCGTTAGCGAAAGAAAACAAAAGACCACTTCAAGGTACTGTAATGAACTCATTCTTTATTTATATGGGTGTTATACCTACTGTATTACAACTTCTCTATGGTTTATAAACTATTTTACTAGCCATAGATTCATCAAAATAAGAAAACAACACACGAAAAACAGAATCTGTCAAGAACAGAACAGTCTGTAGTAATCTGTAGCTAGCGCAAGATCTGGAACCCCAAAAATTCTAAAATAAATAGCTGGAGGTGAGTAATTTATCTATTAATCATCTTAAAAAATAATTAACTAAATATCACTTTCCAAATAAAAATTACAGCAGTTCTCGTGAGCGCTAAAGTTTCTGTTTTTTACAGCAAGTTCAACAAGACTTTCCCCAAGTCTTCCCAACGGTTCTACTTGACACAAACACTAATTAAACGCAAAAAACACAACCAAAACAGAGGTTAGATAATTTATTTATTACTAAACAGGAGCAAAAGGCAATGAATAAAAATAAAATTGGGTTGCCTCCCAACAAGCGCTATCGTTTAACGCCCCTAGCTAGGCATAACAAGCAAGAATAGATCTAGGTATTGCCATCTTTGGTAGGCAATCCATAAGTGGCTCTCATAATAGATTCATAAGGTAATTTAATTTTCTTTCTAGGAAAGTGTTCCATGCCTTTCCTTAATGGAAATGGAATCTAATATTTCCTTCCTTCATATCAATAATTGCACCAATCGTTCTAAGGAAAGGTCTATCAAGAATAATAGGACAAGAAGGATTGCAATCTATGTCAAGAACAATAAAATCTACGGGCACATAATTCCTATTTGCAACAATAATAACATCATTAATTCTTCCCATAGGTTTCTTAATAGTGAAATCCGCAAGGTGCAAGTTTAGAGAGCAATCATCAAAATCACGGAATCCTAACAAATCACACAAAGTCTTTGGAATCATGGAAACACTAGCCCTAATCACATAAAGCATAGCATTCATTATCTCTAATTTTAATTTTAATAGTTGGTTCCCACTCATAATAAAGTTTTCTAGGGATAGAAACTTCCAATTCAAGTTTTTCTTCATAAGATTGCATCAAGGCATCAACGATATGTTTAGTAAACGCTTTATTTTGACTATAAGCGTGAGGAGAATTTAGCACGGATTGCAACAAGGAAATAAAATCAATCAAAGAGCAATTTTAATAGTTAAATTCCTTGAAATCCATAATAGTGGGTTTAGCAACATCTAGGGTTTTAATTTCTTCAATCCCACTTTTATCAAATTTAGCATCAAGATCAAAAGATTCAGAATTCTTGGAACGCCTTCTAGGTAAAGGTGGATCATATTCAGTCCCATCATTATCAAGATTCATATTGTAAAACAAAGTTTTAATAGGGGACACATCAATAACTTTTAGATCTTCATCATTATTTTCATAGGAACTAGAAGAACACGCTTTTATAAAGGCATCTTTCTTAGCACGCATCCTAGCGGTTCTTTCTTTGCACTCATCAATGGAAATTCTCATGGCCTTGAGAGACTCATTGATATCATGCTTAGGTGGAATAGATCTAAGTTTCAAAGAATCAACATCAAGAGCAATTCTATCAACGTTCCTAGCCAAATCATCAATCTTAAGTAATTTTTCTTCAATCATAGCATTAAAATTCGTTTGCGAAGTAATAAATTCTTTAATATTAGAATCAAAATCAGAGGGAATCTTATTATAATTTCCATAAGAATTGTTGTAGGAATTACCATAATTATTAGAGGGATTACTAGGATAAGGCCTAGGATTGAAATTTCCTCTATACGCGTTGTTACCTAAATTGTTCCTACCAACAAAATTCACATCCATAGATTCATTATTATTCTCAATCAAAGTAGACAAGGGCATATCATTAGGATCAGAAGAAACACTCCTATTAGCAAATAATTTCATAAGTTCATCCATCTTTCCACTCAAAACATTAATTTCTTCTATCGCATGCACCTTTTTATTAGTAGATCTTTGAGTATGCCATTGAGAATAATTAACCATAATATTATCTAGGAGTTTAGTAGCTTCTCCTAAAGTGATTTCCATTAAAGTGCCTCCCGCGGACGAATCCAAAAGATTTCTAGAAGAAAATTTCAATCTGGCATAAAAAATTTGTATAATCATCCATAAATTTAAACCATGAGTAGAGCAATTACGTATCATTAATTTCATTCTCTCCCAAGCTTGTGCAACATGTTCATGATCAAGTTGCTTAAAATTCATAATATCGTTTCTAAGAGAGATGATCTTAGCGGGAGGAAAATACTTAGAGATAAAAGCATCTTTGCACTTGTTCCATGAATCAATACTACTTTTAGGCAAAGAAGAAAACCAAGCTTTAGCACGATCTCTAAGCGAAAAAGGAAATAACTTCAATTTAACAATATCATTATCCACATCTCTCTTCTTTTGCATGTCACACAAATCAACGAAGCTATTTAGATGGGTAGCGGCATCTTCACTAGGAAGGCCGGAGAACGGATATTTCATAAAAAGATTCGGCAAAGCAGCATTAATTTCACAAGATTCAGCATCGGTAAGAGGAGCAATCAGAGTGCTAATAAAATCATTGTTGTTGGTATTGGTGAAGTCACACAATTTAGTATTATCTTGAGCCATCGTGACAAGCAAGCAAACTAACACACAAGCAAACAAAAAGCAAGCGGGCAAAAAGAGGCAAATAGAGAGGGAGGATAGAGAGAGAGGGCGAATAAAACGGCAAGGGTGAAGTGGGGGAGAGGAAAACGAGAGGCAAATGGCAAATAATGTAATGCGAGAGATAAGGGTATGTGATGGGTACTTGGTATGTTGACTTTTGCGTAGACCTCCTCGGCAACGGCGCTAGAAATCCTTCTTGCTACCTCTTTTAGCACTGCATTGGTTTTCCTCGAAGAGGAAGGGATGATGCAGCAAAGTAGCGTAAGTATTTCCCTCAGTTTTTGAGAACCAAGGTGTCAATCCAGTAGGAGGCTACGCGAGAGTCCCTCACACCTGCACAAAACAAATAAATCTTCACAACCAACGCAAATAGGGGTTGTCAATCCCTATAGGGCCACTTACGAGAGTGAGATCTGATAGATATGATAAGATAATATTTTTGGTATTTTTATGATAAAGATGCAAAGTAAAATAAAGGCAAAGTAAATGGAAAAGTGAATAACTAAGTAGTAGGAGATTAATATGATGAAGATAGACCCGGGGGGCATAGGTTTCACTAGTGGCTTCTCTCGAGAGCATAAGTATTCTATGGTGGGTGAACAAATTACTGTTGAGCAATTGACAGAATTGAGCATAGGTATGAGAATATCTAGGTATGATCTTGTATATAGGCATCACGTCCGAGACAAGTAGACCGACTCCTGCCTGCATCTACTACTATTACTCCACTCATCGGCCGCCTTGTTATCCTCGATGGCAACAATACAATATGTGCCCTGCTACCCTTACTGTCATCGGGAAAGGACACCGCAAGATTGAACCCAAAGCTAAGCACTTCTCCCATTGCAAGAAAGATCAATCTAGTAGGCCAAACCAAACTGATAATTCGAAGAGACTTGCAAAGATAACCAATCATACATAAAAGAATTCAGAGAAGATTCAAATATTAGTCATAGATAGACTTGATCATAAACCCACAATTCATCGATCTCAACAAACACACCACAAAAAGAAGATTACATCGAATAGATCTCCACAAGAGAGGGGGAGAACATTGTATTGAGATCCAAAAAGAGAGAAGAAGCCATCTAGCTACTAACTATGGACCCGTAGGTCTGAGGTAAACTAGTCACACTTCATCAGAGGGGCTATGGTGTTGATGAAGAAGCCCTCCGTGATCGATGCCCCCTTCGGCGGAGCTCCGGAACAGGCCCCAAGATGGGATCTCGTGGATGCAGAAAGTTACGGCAGTGTAATTAGGGTTTTAGCTCCGCATCTGATCCTTTGGGGGTATGTGGGTATCTATAGGAGGAAGAAGTACGTCGGTGGAGCAACAAGGGGCCCACAAGGGTGGAGGGCGCGCCTGGGGGGGTAGGCGCGCCCCCCTACCTCGTGGCCTCCAGTTACGTGTCTTGACGTAGGGTCCAAGTCTCCTGAGTTGTATTCGATGAGAAAATAACGTTCCCGAAGGTTTCATTCCGTTTGGACTCCGTTTGATATTCCTTTTCTTCGAAACCCTAAAACAGGCAAAAACAGCAATTCTGGGCTGGGTATCCGGTTAATAGGTTAGTCCCAAAAATAATATAAAAGTGGATAATAAAGCCCAATAATGTCCAAAACAGTAGATAATATAGCATGGAGCAATCAAAAATTATAGATACGTTGGAGACGTATCAACTAGTTGAGGACGAGGTGACGATGTGTATTGGAAATGATTCCAAGGTTGATAAGATCACCATCACACACTCCCTTTACCTTCGGGATTAGTGTTGAACCTAAAATAAATGTTATTTGATGTTTGCGGAGAGCATAATATGATTGGATCATGTTTATTGCAATACAGTTATTCATTTAAGTCAAAGAATAATTGTTATTCTGTTTACATGAATAATACCTTCTGTGGTCATACACCCAAGGTGAATGGTTTATTGAATCTCGATCGTAGTGATACACATATTCATAATATTGAAGCCAAAAGATGCGAAGTTAATAATGATAGTGCAACCTATTTGTGGCACTGCCTTTTAGGTCATATTGGTGTAAAGCGCATGAAGAAACTCCATGCTGATGGGCTTTTGGAATCACTTGATTATGAATCACTTGATGCTTGCGAACCATGCCTCATGGGCAAGATGACTAAGACTCCATTCTCCGGAACAATGGAGCGAGCAACTAACTTATTGGAAATAATACATACTGATGTATGCGGTCCGATGAGTGTTGAGGCTCGCGGTGGGTGTCGTTATATTATGACCTTCACAGATGATTTGAGCAGATATGGGTATATCTACTTAATGAAACATAAGTCTGAAACATTTGAAAAGTTCAAAGAATTTCAGAGTGAAGTGGAAAATCATCGTAACAAGAAAATAAAGTTTCTACGATCTGATCGCAGAGGAGAATATTTGAGTTACGAGTTCGGTCTTCATTTGAAACAATGTGGAATAGTTTTGCCACTCACGCCACCTGGAACACCACGGCATAATGGTGTGTCCTAACGTTGTAATCATATTTTATTGGATATGGTGTGATCTATGATGTCTCTTACCGATTTTACCATTATCGTTTTGGAGTTATGCATTAGAGACGTTTGCATTCACGTTAAATAGGGCACCATCTAAATCCGTTGAGATGAAACCGTATGAACTATGGTTTGGCAAGAAACCAAAGTTGCCGTTTCTTAAAGTTTGGGGTTGTGATACTTATGTGAAAAAATTCAGCCTGATAAGCTCAAACCCAAATCGGAAAAGTCCATCTTCATAGGATACCCAAAAGAAATTGTTGGGTACACCTTCTATCACAGATCCGAAAGGCAAGATCTTTGTTGCTAAGAGTGGATCCTTTCTAGAGAAGAAGTTTCTCTCGAAAGAAGTGAGTGGCAGGAATGTAGAACTTGATGAGGTAATTGTACCTTCTCCCGAATTGGAAAGTAGTTCATCACAGAAATCAGTTCTAGTGATTTCTACGCCAATTAGTGAGGAAGCTAATGATGATGATCATGAAACTTCAGATCAAGTTACTACCGAGCCTCATAGGACAACCAGAGTATGGTCCGCACCAGAGTGGTACGGTAATCCTTTCTGGAAGTCATGTTACTAAACCATGACGAGCCTACAAACTATGAGGAAGCGATGATGAGCCCAGATTCTGCGAAATGGCTTAAGGCCATGAAATCTGAGATGGGATCCATGTATAAAGAACAAAGTTTGGACTTTGATTGACTTGCCCAATGATTGGCGAGCCATTGAGAATAAATGGATCTTCAAGAGGAAGACGGATGCTGATAGTAGTGTTGCTATCTACAAAGCTCGAATTGTCGCAAAAAGGTTTTCGACAAGTTCAAGGTGTTGACTACGATGAGATTTTCTCACTCATATCGATGCTTAAAAGTCTGTCCGAATCATGTTAGCAGTTGCCGCATTTTATGAAATCTGACAAATGGATGTCAAAACTGCATTCCTTAATGGATATCTTAAAGAAGAGTTGTATATGATGCAACCAGAAGGTTTTGTCGATCCAAAAGGTGCTAACAAAGTGTGCAA
The DNA here is from genome assembly GCF_002162155.2 of Triticum dicoccoides. Taxonomy (NCBI): domain Eukaryota; kingdom Viridiplantae; phylum Streptophyta; class Magnoliopsida; order Poales; family Poaceae; genus Triticum; species Triticum dicoccoides. The sequence goes on along the minus strand of NC_041392.1, from coordinate 378,364,084 downwards.
GCTCCAGCAATCCATTTATGGACTGGTGCAAGACTCTCGGAGTTGGAATATACGCTTTGATAGTGTGATCAAAGCATATGGTTTTATACAGACTTGCAGTGAAGTCTGTATTTACAAAGAAAGTGAATGGGAGCACTACAACATTTCTGATAAGTATATGTGATTGACATATTGTTGATCGAAAATAATGTAGAATTTTCTGTAAAGCATAAAGGAATGTTTGAAAGGAGTTTTTCAAAGAAAGACCTCGATAAAGCTACTTACATATTCAGCATCAAGATCTATAGAGATAGATCAAGACGCTTGATATATTTTCAATGAGTACATACCTTGACAAGATTTTGAAGTAGTTTAAAATGGAAAAGTCAAAGAAGGAGTTCTTGCCTGTGTTGCAAGGTGTGAAGTTGAGTAAAGACTCAAAACCCGACCACGGCAGAAAATAGAAAGAGAATGAAAAGTCATTCCCTATGCCTAAGTCATAGGTTCTATAAAGTATGCTATGTTGTAACATCCCAACTTTCCAATTTGGCATGTTATGCATTAGATCATCATTGCATATCATATTTTATTGCATTTTGGTTTGATCCTAGAAATTCTACGCAACTCAAGGACCCACGGAGAGAGTGGGGGATTTCGTTATTTTCATATTTGAGTTTTCTCAAATCTTGAAAAGAGGATCGTTTGATTTTTAATTATTTTCTCTTCAAATATTTCTTTTATGAAAAATAAAAGAGAGGGGATAAAATGACTTCCCCAAAATAAAGAAATATTGGAGATTTAATATTAAAATCAAATAAGATTTTATTCGGAGTTTTTATTGCTATTTTATTTGAATTAGGAAAAATGTGTGTTTCCAAAGTTGCATTAGAGGCCCAAATAAATGTTCACCTTGTCCGATAGACTTTTAGAGGACGGGGACAATTTATTTCGGGATTTTTGGAGTCTGTTTAGTATTCTTTTTCTTCATTTTTCTGCACGTCAGAATTTAAAAAAAAGGTTAACTGACCTAGCCAGGCCGTACCCGACTAGGACTCGCCCGGCCTGGGGCTTTAAAGCCCGCGCACTCGAGCCCTGCAACCCACAAGTGTCGCCCCGCCGAAACCCTAGCAGACCGCGCCGCCGCTGCCGCTCGCTGTTGCTCGCCGTTGCCACCGCCCCGCCTTGCCTCGCCGCCCCGCCGCAAGCCGCGCCACCGCCGGAGTCGCCGGACCCGAGGTAGCCGCCGCTGATTTTTTGTTAGAAACCGATCGGGTTTTTTATAAACCCTAGTTTCGTTTTTTTTATTTTAATCGGTCTAGATCGGGTTTTTTCGGTTCGGTTAATTAGCGGACGTTCGTCCGTACATTCGTTTTAACGGATGGTTTTTGCCCGTTAGTCAAAGACAGTAAATGTTCGTTTGTTAGCCTGTTCATCAGCTTTTCTTTTTCTCGGGTTTTTTCGCGATTATTTTCGATCGCGATTTCTGATCTGATTTTCGTTTTAGTTTATCTTTTCGCTCGTTAGTCGGAATCAGGCGATTCAAGCGCCTAGATCTTCGTCTCGAAGCCCTCTTTTTGTTTAACCAACTTGAACAAGATTTTGAAATAGTAAAATTTGACTTTAGTTCAGATTAGTAATCGAATCTTGTTTCTTTCGCAGCTTGAGTTTTGTTGCTTCGTTCGATTTGATTCTTTTTGCAAACCGGAGTTCTTAACTTGAACTTTCTGGTTAGATCTTCTTATTTCAGTTTTACCTGTGCTTCTAGTTGAGTGCTTATTGTATGCTTGTTTGTTTGTGATAGAGTACCCGGAGTGAGAAGCGTGCTACTACGAGTCTCTAGGTTTTGCGGATCATCGGCAAGGCAAGTAACACTTTGATCATACCACTTTACTACCCAGTTTTATTGCATTAGATCAGTCCTCAAACAATTGCATGGTTAGGATCCAATTTAAATTGTGGGTTTTGGGAAGTAGATGAGGTAGTACCTACTCACCTATTTATTATCAAACCTATGGGAGTTACTTCTACGTTGCTTATATTTGTTATGCTATGCTCGTAGACGTGGATTGGGTTTGAGAGTATCCATGACAGTGGTGAGTTTGTTAATTAATGGTTCAACTTAAGGTGGCAACTTAAATACACATCTGGGTGGATTGCTTGTGGGCACCTGGAGAACCCAGTGTTGTCCTAGGATATCTCGGAGGACGCGTGTGATCATCCTACGGCCCGCCACCCAGGCTCAAAGGGATCATAACATTATTCATGCTAGAAACTTCCATGTGCAGCCACAAGCTATTATGGGCTCTAGCATAGTTGAGTAAGTTGCGTGAAGCTCTTGAAGAGGTAGACTAGCAGATGTAGTGGGTTGTAGGTGGTATAGTCTACCCAGAGTAGAGAGTTAATGCTTCAGAAAGACTGTGTCTCGAATCTCCGACAATGGATGTATTCGAGTCTTGTGGGGAAAAGTGCGCAAACCTATGCAGAGTGTATTAACTAATCATGGTTAGTCGTGTCCCCGATTATTGACATCTTGAGCACCTAGTTCTTAGATTATCATCTGGATCTCATCACTCTTAATTTAAATTGATTGGGTTAATGATGATGTTTAAATGGGATTGAGTTGGAGGAACCTTCTCAATGTTTAACAACTACCATGATAGTTAAATAAAATTTATTCCTTTATTGTAGGAAAAATTGGCTTTTCATAAAACATGTTAACCATACAGCCTCCACCAACCATATATGCATGTAGTGATAGCCATTATTCTATTCATTTTTCTCTTGTGTTACATTGCCAGCATATTCCATGTGCTGACCCATTTCGGGCTGCAACGTATCATGTTGCAGGCTTTTCAGACGACGAGTAAGGAGCCATAGGTCATTATCTTTCACTCAGTAATGTCGTTGGAGTTGATGGACTCACGTTATCTTCCAAGCCTTCCGTTGTTATCGATTTAGATGGCCTTAAGACATATTTATTTTTTTATGTTCTCTTTTGAGACATTCATTGTAATAAGTGTGTGATTGCTACTCTGTTATAAATCCTCAAGTATTGTGCGTGTCAGCATTACCGATCCAGGGATGACAGTGATGCACTGAGATTGGACTGTTTGAGGTCTGGTCGCTACAAGATGGTATCAGAGCACACGCTGACTGTAGGATATGACCACTGAGCTAAAACCCTGGATCACTACTCTCTTCTCATTTCTGACCCCTCTCCATTTTCTACTCTTTAGAATGGCAGATGCGAGGAACAAGTTTGCACAACCGGATGAAGACACACCCTTTGGATGACACTTGAAGGAAGTCACTAGGTACCTGAACATCAGAATACCAAGCTTCACTGGGACCTACAACACCACTTTACCAGAAGAGGAGCACTGGATGATTCAAGTTCAAGTTCCAGGAAGGACGTTCACGCCAGTCACTGAGCCCATAGAGTTTTCCTTTGACGCACCCACCTGGAGTTTAGGCAAGAGCATGGCCGCCCACATCACCCTGGGACGCATTGGAGAAGTTCACCATAAGGATCTCAAGGATACTATTTACCAGATTTGTGGGCGTCGAGATGAACAATGGGAGATGATCATCACCAAGAAGGATAGATCTATTCCCGCTTTCATCCAGGAGTTAAACCAGCACATTCGTCGCTAGGAGAATCAGATGTGCGCAGGCATGATAGATCTGAAGAAGGCAATGAGAAGGATCACGGAGCTGGAGCAAGAACTCAAGGCTACTCACGAAGATTATGAGGAGGAAATTGTTGTACTAGTGGAGAAGAATGATGACCTGACAAGAAAGTTGGGAGTATTCATGGGATACCCTGCGCCAGGAGGAGAAGATGACAATTCCACCTGCCCGGAGAACTACATCATCATCGATGACACTGACTGGACCCCGACGATAGCGATGATGACTTTGTTGATGAACCTAGTCGACCACCATAACAGTAGTAGTATTCCCCCATGTATATAGTATAGTCCAAGCACTTTTGTAACGATAGTTAGATCGATTGTATGCCCTTGTTTGAATTGATTGAAGTGATATGATTGTGTTTGTCTCATGTGCATATGGGTAGTGTTTTTCCCTAGACCCCATTCTACTCTATTTTCTCATCTTTTCTAAACCCATCAGATGCCTTCGAGACGCGACAATGGATTTTCTTTTCCACCGGAGCTCACCCAGTTGATCCAGCAACAGAATGCTTTGATGCAGATACTAGTCCAGAATCGGAATCGGGGGAACAACAACAATAACAACAACCCACCACCACCACCACCTGTTGATCACTTAGCCCGATTTCTAAGGCTGAATCCGCCGGTGTTCTCTAGTAGTACCGAGCCGATAGTTGTAGATTATTGGATCCGCAAGATTGGAAGGGAGTTGACCACTATAGGATGCATAGATGCGGAAAGAGTGCATTTTGCCTCACGTCAGCTTGATGGACCCGCAACAGCATGGTGGGAGAATTACACTATCACCTATCCCATCGACACTATTATGTGGGACCAGTTTCAGCAGGCCTTTCGCACAGCCCATGTATCAGCAGGAGCTATGGCCATGAAGAAGCGTGAGTTTCGCAACTTACGCCAAGGAGGACACACCGTTGGCCAGTATGTGGATGACTTTAGCAGGCTAGCATGTTATGCCCCAGATGACGTTGCTACGAATGTAGCTAAACAGGAGAAGTTTTTGGAAGGACTGAATGATGAGCTGAGCATGCAATTGATGGTAGCAACTTTTAATAACTACCAATAGTTGGTAGATAGAGCTCTCATGATTGAAGGGAAGCGGCAGCAGATTGACAACCGTAAGAGGAAGTATGGACATAGGAAGTATAATTCTGGAGCTCAGCAGAGACCCCGTTTTACCCCAAACTCGGGAGGACCCCTTCAACATAACCATGGAGGTCACAACCACAATGGAGGGGTTGCGCACAACCATAGTGGCCCCAGGAATGCAAATGGTAATGGAGGAAGCAACGGCCAGAATCGTACCAACCCCGCAACGCCCGCCAAGAAGGATCTAAGTCACATTACTTGTTTCAAGTGCAGGAAGAATGGACATTATGCCACAGAATGTTCTGAAGCAAACAATGGAGATGGCAATGGAAGCTCTGGGAAGAAGCCCAACCCTTTCAACAGGGGACAAGTGAACCACGTTAGCGTGGAGGAGATTGAAGCTCAACCCGATGCAGTAATAGGTAAGTTTTTGGTTAAGTCATTTACTGCAATCATTCTTTTTGATACTGGTGCATCACATTCATACATATCAAGGGGATCTGTGGATAAGTTTAAACTGCCAACCCAAACCCTTAGGACACCCATGTTAGTAACCTCGCCAGGAGCAGAGTATATGGCTAGCCTTTGGTGTGATCGGTTACCATTAAGGATTGGTAACTACCTGTTTCCCTCAGACCTAATAGTATTGGAGTCACAAGAACTAGATGTGATATTAGGCATGGATTGGTTATCGAAGTATGAAGGGAACATTGACTGCGCCAGTAAGTCGATTTTGCTTACCACCCCAGAAGGAAGAAGGATCAAGTATGTATCCCGGCATGTGCCGAATAGGACTCAAGTGAATTCCTTATCAGGAGTTGTACAGGAGGAAGTACCAGTGGTGAAGGATTTCCCGGATGTATTTCCAGAAGAGTTGCCAGGCATGCCACCGGATAGGGACATTGAGTTTTTGATCGAACTTTTGTCGGGCACAGGGCCAATATCTAAGAGACCGTACAGGATGCCCGCAAAGGATTTAGAGGAAATTAAGAAGCGGATTAAGGAGTTACTGGATAAAGGATATATTCGCCCAAGCTCATCACCTTGGGGATCACCAGTGCTTCTAGTGGAGAAGAAGGATGGATCGCTGAGGATGGTTGTTGACTATCGTGGATTGAATGAGGTGACGATCAAGAACAAGTACCCACTGTCGATGATCAATGATTTTTTTGACCAGCTGCAAGGAGCTAAGGTGTTTTCCAAGATCGATCTATGATCAGGGTACCACCAACTGAAGAGTCGAGAGCAGGATATACCCAAGACAGCTTTTACCACAAGGTACAGGCTATATGAATATACCGTTATGTCATTTGGTCTGACTAACGCACCTGCCTATTTCATGAACATGATGAACACGGTGTTTATGGAGTTTTTGGATAAGTTTGTCGTGGTGTTCATTGATGATATTCTGGTCTACTCGAAGAATGAAGAGGAGCATAAGGAGCATTTGCGTTTGGTACTTGGTAAACTCAGAGAACATCAGCGATATGCCAAGTTCAGCAAGTGTGAGTTTTGGTTGAAGGAAGTTGGATTCCTCTGACATGTTACATCCGGAGAAGGAATAGCCGTAGACCCTACCAAGGTCATCACTATGACAAATTGGGAAGCACCCACGTCAGTTGGAGAGATCCGGAGTTCTCTTGGACTCGCAGGATACTACCGGAGGTTCATCGAGAATTTCTCGAAGATTGCAAAGCCCATGACGGAGTTGTTGAAGAAGGACGCCAAGTTCAAATGGACTGAGGAATGTGAGGCCAGTTTTCAGGAGTTGAAGAAACGCTTGGTTACAGCTCCAGTGTTGATTCTTCCAGATCAATGCAAGGACTACCCGGTGTATTGCGACGCTTCTCGTCGAGGACTTGGAGCAGTGCTTATGCAGGAAGGAAGAGTTGTTTCATATGCCTAATGACAACTCAAACCCCATGAGTATTGCTACCCATGATTTGGAGTTAGCAGTCGTAGTGCATGCGTTGAAGACATGGAGATATTTTCTCATCGGAAACCATTATGAGGTGTACACGGATCACAAGAGTTTGAAGTATATCTTCACGCAGAAGGAGTTGAATCTCAGACAAAGGAGATGGTTGGAGCTCATTAAGAATTATGATATGAAGTTGAATTATCATCCTGAAAAGGATAACGTGGTAGCCGATGCATTGAGCTGCAAGAGCCATGTCAATACACTCATGACCGGAGAGTTACCCAAGGAGTTAGTGGATGATCTTTGTGAGCTATGTTTGGAAATAGTTCCGAGAGGTTATGTAGCAGCATTGGAGATTCAGTCTACCTTGATGGATAAGATCAGGGAAGCCTAGAAGACGGACAAGGAGATTGCTGAGATAAAGGAAAGAATGAGCAAAGGAAAAGCTAAGGGATTTCATGATGATGAGCACGATACCCTATGGTTTGAGGACCGCATTTATGTGCCTAATGATCCGGAGATCAGGAAGTTGATTCTACAAGAGGCCCATGATTCGCCGTATTCAATTCACCCAGGAAATACTAAGATGTATCTAGATTTGAAGGATATATTCTGGTGGACCGGAATGAAGAAGGATATTGCGGAGTATGTAGCAGTTTGTGATGTATGTCAGAGAGTGAAGGCAGAACATCAGAAGCCAGCTGGATTGCTACAGCCATTGTCGATACCCGAATGGAAAGTGGGATAAACTAGGCATGGACTTTATCATGGGATTACGCAGGATTCGTTTAGGCTATGACTCGATATGGGTTGTAGTCGATTGTTTGACGAAGGTAGCTCATTTGATCCCAGTGAAGACCACATACACCAATGCTAAGTTGGCAAAGATATACATGACTAGGATCGTATGTCTGCATGGAGTTCCAAGGACCATTGTATCAGATAGAGGAACCCAGTTTACCTCAAAGTTTTGGAATCAGTTGCATGAGACTCTGGGAACCAGGCTAGAGTTCAGTACAACTTTTCACCCGCAGATAGATGGACAGACTAAGAGAGTCAATCAGATTTTAGAGGACATGTTGAGAGCTTGTGCGCTAGACTATGGATCTAGTTGGGACGACAATTTGCCTTATGCGGAGTTCTCTTACAACAACAACTATTAAGCCAGTCCGAAGATGGCCCCTTTCAAAGCATTGTACGGAAGGAGGTGCAGGACACCATTGTTGTGGGATGAAGTTGGAGACCGTCAGTTATTTGGACCAGATTTGATTAAAGAGTCTGTAGAGAAGCTTAAGCTGATTCGCGATAGACTCAAGGTGGCCCAGTCCAGGCAGAAGAGTTATGTAGATTCTAAACACAAGGAGACAGTTCACGAAGTTGGAGACAGAGTGTATCTTCGTGTATCACCACTCCGAGGAGTGAAGCGCTTCGGAGTTAAGGGAAAGTTAGCACCACGTTTTGTGGGACCATACTGTGTTTTGGAACGTATGGGAGAAGTTGCTTACAAGTTGGAATTGCTTGAAGGATTGTCAGGAGTTCACGATGTGTCCCACGTTTCTCAGTTGAAGAAGTGCCACGCAGAGATGGCTGATATTCCTCTAAGAGATACAGTGCAACTGGAATCGATTCAGTTGGATAGCGACTTGACCTACGAGGAGAAACCAATCAAGATTGTTGATTTTGCCAGCCGAGTCACATGCAGCAAGGTTACCAAGTTCTGTAAGGTTCAGTGGAGCCACCATACTGAGGATGAAGCCACCTAGGAACAAGAGGAAGACCTACGGAAGGTTCACCCTCACCTATTTTCTAGCCAACCCGAATCTCGAGGGCGAGATTCGTCTTAAGGGGGGTAGGTTTGTAACATCCCAAATTTCCAATTTGGAATGTTATGCATTAGATCATCATTGCATATCATATTTTATTGCATTTTGGTTTGATCCTAGAAATTCTACGCAACTCAAGGACCCACGGAGAGAGTTGGGGATTTCGTTATTTTCATATTTGAGTTTTCTCAAATCTTGAAAAGAGGATCGTTCGATTTTTAATTATTTTCTCTTCGAATATTTCTTTTATGAAAAATAAAAGAGAGGGATAAAATGACTTCCCCAACATAAAGAAATATTGGAGATTTAATATTAAAATCAAATAAGATTTTATTCGGAGTTTTCATTGCTATTTTATTGGAATTAGGAAAAATGTGCCTTTTCAAAATTGCATTAGAGGCCCAAATAAATGTTCACCTTGTCCGGTAGATTTTTAGAGGACGGGGAAAATTTATTTCGGGATTTTTCGAGTCCGTTTAGTATTCTTTTTCTTTGTTTTTCTGCGCGTCAGAATTTAATTTTTTTTAAAAGGTTAACCGACCTAGTCGAGCTGTACCCGACTAGGACTCGCCTGGCCTGGGGCTTTAAAGCCCGCACGCCCAAGCCCTGCGGCCCACCAGCGCCGCCCCGCCGAAACCCTAGCAGAGCCGCGCCACCACCGCCTCGTAGCCGCCGCCGCCCCTCGCCATTGCTCGCTGCTGCCGCCGCCCCGCCTCGCCTTGCCGCCCCGCCGCAAGCCGCGCCGCCGCCGGAGTCGCAGGACCCCGCCTAACCCGAGGTAGGCGCCGCCGGTTTTTCGTTAGAAACCGATCAGTTTTTTTATAAACCCTAGTTTCAGTTTTTTTATTTTAATCGGTTTAGATCGGGTTTTTCGGTTCGGTTAAATAGCGGACGTTCGTCCGTACATTCATTTTAATGAACGGTTTTCGCCCCTTAGTCACACACAGCGAACGTTCATTCATTAGCCTGTTCGTTAATTTTTCTTTTTCTCGGGTTTTTTCGCGATTATTTTCAATCGTGATTTCTGATCCGATTTTTGTTTTAGTTTATCTTTTCGCTCGTTAGTCGGAATCAGCCGATTCAAGCGCCTTGATCTTCGTCTTGAAGCCCTCTTTCTGTTTAACCAACTTGAACAAGATTTTGAAACAGTAAAATTTGACTTTAGTTCAGATTAGTAATCGGATCTTGTTTCTTTCGCAGCTTGAGTTTTGTTGCTTCGTTCGATTTGATTCTTTTGCAAACCGGAGTTCTTAAGTTGAACTTTCTGGTTAGATCTTCTTATTGGAGTTTTACTCGTGCTTCTAGTTGAGTGCTTATTGTATGCTTGTTTGTTTGCGGTAGAGTACCCGGAGTGCAAAGCGTGCTACTATGAGTCTCTAGGTTTAGCGGATCATCAGCAAGGCAAGTAACACTTTGATCATACCTCTTTACTACCCAGATTTATTGCATTAGATCAGTCTTCAAACAATTGCATGGTTAGGATCCAAATTAAATTGTGGGTTTGGGGAAGTAGATGAGGTAGTACCTACTCACCTGTTTATTATCAAACTATGGGAGTTACTTCTACGTTGCTTATATTTACTATGTTATGCTCGTAGACGTGGATTGGGTTTGAGAGTATCCATGACAGTGGTGAGTTTGTTAAGTAATGGTTCAACTTAAGGTGGCAACTTAAATACACATCTGGGTGGATTGCTTGTGGGCACCTAGAGAACCCAGTGTTGTCCTAGGATATCCCGGAGGACCCGTGTGATCATCCTACGTCCCGCCACCCAGGCTCAAAAGGATCATAAGATTATTCATGCTAGAAACTTTCGTGTGTAACGACAAGCTATTATGGGCTCTAGCATAGTTGAGTAAATTGCGTGAAGCTCTTGAAGAGGTAGACTAGCAGATGTAGTGGGTTGTAGGTGGTATAGTCTACCCAGAGTAGAGAGTTAATGCTTCAGAAAGACTATGTCTCGAATCTCCGACCATGGATGCATTCGAGTCTTGTGGGGAAAAGTGCGCAAACCTCTGCAGAGTGTATAAACTAATCATGGTTAGTCGTGTCCCCGGTTATGGACATCTTGAGTACCTAGTTCCTGGATTATCATGTGGATCTCATCACTCTTAATTTAAATCGATTGGGTTAATGATGATGTTTAAATGGGATTGAGTTGGAGGAACATTCTCAATGTTTAACAACTACCATGATAGTTAAATAAAATTTATTCTGTTGTTGTAGGGAAAAATTGGCTTTTCACAAAACATGTTAACCATACAGCCTCCACCAGCCATATATGCATGTAGTGATAGCCATTATTCTGTTCATTTTTCTCTTGTGTTACATTGCCAGCATATTCCATGTGTTGACCCATTTCGGGCTGCAACGTATCATGTTGCAGACTTTTTAGACGACGAGTAAGGAGCCATAAGTCATTGTCTTTCACTCAGTGATGCCGTTGGAGTTGATGGACTCACGTTATCTTCCAAGCCTTCCGCTGTTATCGATTTAGATGGCCTTAAGGCATATTTATTGTTTTATGTTCTCTTTTGAGACATTCATTGTAATAAGTGTGTGATTGCTACTCTGTTATAAATCCTCAAGTACTGTGCGAGTCAGCATTACCGATCTAGGGATGACACTGATGCATAGAGATCGGACTGTTTGAGGTCTAGTCGCTACATATGCTATGTACCAGACATATTGTGTACCTCAGCATAAGTTTGGCAAGAGGGTACAATAGTGATCCAGGAGTGGATCACTGGACAGCGGTCAAAAATATCCTTAGTGTAATAAGGAAATGTTTCTCGGTTATGGAGGTGACAAAGAGTTCGTCGTAAAGAGTTACGTCGATGCAAGCTGTGACGCCGATCTGGATGACTCTAAGTCTCGATCTAGATACATATCGAAAGTGGGAGCAATTAGCTAGAGTAGCTCCGTGCAAAGCATTGTAGACATAGAATATTTGCAAAATACATATGGCCCTGATTGTGGCAGACCTGTTGACTAAATTTCTCTCACAAGCAAAACATGATCACTCTTTGGGTGTTAATCACATAGCGATGTGAACTAGATTATTGACTCTAATAAACCCTTTGGGCGTTAGTCACATGGAGATGTGAACTAATCACATAAATATGTGAACTATTGGTGTTAAATCACATGACGATGTGAACTAGATTGTTGACTCTAGTGCGAGTGGGAGACTGAAGGAAATATGCCCTAGAGTCAATAATAAAGTTGTTATTTATATTTCCTTATATCATGATAAATGTTTATTATTCATGCTAGAATTGTATTAACCGGAAACTTAGTACATGTGTGAATACATAGACAAACAGAGTGTCACTAGTTTGCCTCTACTTGACTAGCTCGTTGAATCAAAGATGGTTAAGTTTCCTAGCCATAGACATGAGTTGTCATTTGATTAACGGGATCACATCATTAGAGAATGATGTGATTGACTTGACCCATCTGTTAGCTTAGCACGATGATCATTTAGTTTGTTGTTATTGCTTTCTTCATGACTTATACATGTTCCTATGACTATGAGATTATGCAACTCCCGAATACCGGAGGAACACTTTGTGTGCTACCAAACGTCACAACGTAACTGGGTGATTATAAAGGTCCTCTATAGGTGTCCCCGATGGTATTTGTTGAGTTGGCATAGATCAAGATTAGGATTTGTCACTCTGATTGTCGGAGAGGTATCTCTGGGCCCTCTCGGTAATACACATCACTATAAGCCTTGCAAGCATTGCAACTAATGAGTTAGTTGCAGGATGATGTATTACGGAATGAGTAAAGAGACTTGCCGGTAACGAGATTGAACTAGGTATTGAGATACCGACGATCGAATCTCGGGCGAGTAACATACCGATGACAAAGGGAACAACGTATGTTGTTATGCGGTTTGACCGATAAAGATCTTCGTAGAATATGTAGGAACCAATATGAGCATCTAGGTTCCGCTATTGGTTATTGGCTGGAGACAAGTCTCGATCATGTCTACATAGTTCTCGAACCCGTAGGGTTCGCACGCTTAAAGTTCGGTGACGATCAGTATTATGAGTTTATGTGTTTTGATGTACCGAAGGTAGTTCGGAGTCCCGGATGTGATCACGGACATGACGAGGAGTCTCGAAATGGTCAAGACGTAAAGATTGATATATTGGACGGCTATATTCGGACACCGGAAGTGTTCCGGATGGTTTCGGGGAAAACTGGAGTGCCGCAGGGGTGACCGGAACCCCCCGGGGAAGTATTGGGCCTTAGTGGGCCTGAGGGAGAGAGAGGGCAGCTGCATAGGATGTGGCGCGCCCCCTCCCATTAGGAGACCGAATTGGACTAGGGGAGGGGGCGCGGCCACTCTTTCCCTCTCCCTCTCCCTCTCTTTCCTTACCCTTCCTATGGAGAGGGAGAGGGAGAGGGGCGCGACTACTAGGAGGAGGATTCCTCCTCTCCTCGGGGCGCACCAAGGCCGGCCGGCCTCCCCCTTGCTCCTTTATATACGGGGGCGGGGGCACCTAAAGACACACAAGTTGATTGTTCCAAGCCGTGTGCGGTGCCCCCCTCCACCATAATCCACCTCGGTCATATCGTAGCGGTGCTTAGGTGAAGCCCTGGGTCAGTAGCATCATCATCACCGTCATCATGCTGTCGTGCTGACGAAACTCTCCCTCGAGCTCTGTTGGATTGGAGTTCATGGGACGTCACCGAGCTGAACGTGTGCTGAACTCGGAGGTGCCGTACGTTCGGTGCTTGGATTGGTCGGATCGTGAAGATGTACGACTACATCAACCGCGTTCTCATAGCGCTTTCGCTTATGGTCTACGAGGGTACGCATATGAAACTCTCCCCTCTCGTTGCTATGCATCACCATGATCTTGCGTATGCGTAGGAAATTTTTTGAAATTACTGCATTCCCCAACAGCAATAATAAAGTTGTTATTTTATATTTCCTTATTCATGATAAAGGTTTATTATTCATGCTAGAATTGTATTGATCAGAAACTTAAATACATGTGTGAATACATAAACAAACACTATGTCCCTAGTGAGCCTCTACTGGACTAGCTCGTTTATCAAAGATGGTTAAGGTTTCCTAACCATTGACATGAGTTGTCATTTGATAACAGGATCACATCATTAGGATGATGATGTGATGGACAAGACCCATCCGTTAGATTAGCATAATGATCATTCAGTTTTATTGCTATTGTTATCTTCTTGTCAAATACATATTCCTTCGGCTATGAGATTATGCAACTCCCGGATACCGGAGGAATGCCTTGTGTGCTATCAAATGTCACAACGTAAATGGGTGATTACAAAGATGCTCTACAGGTATCTCTGAAGGTGTTTATTGAGTTGGCATAGATCGAGATTATGATTTGTCACTCCGAGTATCGGAGAGGTATCTCTGGGCCCTCTCGGTAATACACATCATAAGCTTGCAAGAAAATGACTAAGGAGTTAGTCATGACGTGATGTATTATGGAACGAGTAAAGAGACTTGTCGGTAACGAGATTGAACTAGGTATGAAGATACCGACAATCGAATCTCGGACAAGTAACATACCGATGGACAAAGGGAATTATGTATATTGTCATAACGGTTCAACCGATAAAGATATTCGTAGAATATGTAGGAGCCAATATGTGCATCCAGGTTTCGCTATTGGTTATTGACCGGAGAGGTGTCTCAGTCATGTCTACATAGTTCTCAAACTCGTAGGGTCCGCATGCTTAACGTTTGATGACGATATAATATTATATGAGTTATGTCATTTGGTGACCGAATGTTGTTCGGAGTCCTGGGTGAGATCAGGGGCATGACGAGGAGTCTCAAAATGGTCGAGAGGTAAATATTGATATATAGGACGATGGTATTCAGACACTAGAAGTGTTTCAGGGGGTACCCCGGGTACTTGTCGGGTCATCGGAAGGGGTTCCGGGCACCCCGACAAAAGATATGGGCCTTATGGGCCAAGAGGGGAAACGCACCAGCCACAAGGGGCTGGTGCGCCCCCCATATGAGCCGGCCTAAGGAGGATAAGAAAAGGGGAGAAGGGAAAGGAAAGTGTGGATTAGGATTCCCACTTCCTTCCCTCTCCCCCTCTTTCCTTCCCCCTCGGTTATATATGCCAGGGGGACGCGCCTTGGGAGGGACTCCAAGTAGGATTCCTCCTACTTGAGTGCCTCCTATGGCTGCTCCTCCCTCCCTCCCACCTATATATATATATATATATATATATATGTGTGTGT
>NC_041392.1:378336457-378348849 GCF_002162155.2 Triticum dicoccoides | reverse complement strand
TGTGTGTGTGTGGGAGGGGGTGCCTAGCACACACCAGATCAATTGTTAGCCGTGTGCGGCGCCCCCTCCACCGTTTACACCCCCGGTCATATTTTCGTAGTGCTTAGGCGAATGTCACATCCTAGCTAGTCATGCATTAGAGTGTTGCATCATGTCTACCTTTCATCGGAAACTTGAATTGGGGAAGACAGAACCCCCAGCACCCCCTCTGGAATCAACTAAGGTTTACTAAAAATATTTTCAATGAACTTGAAATACCCTTCTAAAAAGTTCACTCTCTTTGTCTTGGGTTAGAACCTCAGGCAAAATTGGTGCACATTTTTCTAGGTCAACAGAAGGTCATTGAATTAAATCATATGTAATTTGCATTTGGGCATTTGAATGCTAGTAAATATTTTAAATGCTCAAATAATTCTGAAGATAAGTGTGGGCTGTTGGAAATATTCTAAACAGAGCCTCTGATTATTTTCAGGATTTTTAGAAGTGCCTAGCTATTTTTAATAAAGCCACAAACCTACAGAAAACTAGAAAACAGAAATTAAAAGAGAGGGAGAGAACTTACCTGGCCGCAGCCCATCAGCCGACCCACCTGGCGGCCGAGCGCTATGCTGGCCCATGCCAGCCAGCTGCTTCGTCCCCGCCAGGCAGGCAGAGAGCTGACGACGGCGAGCGCGAGCTCGCCACGGCGCCAGCAGCTTGCCACTTTTCGCGCCTGGACGCTGGATAGGCTCCACGTCGCCGCCCCGACATCGTGGACACCTCACTCGCCCCCCTGCCTCTCTCCCTCGCTCTCCCGC
Organism: Triticum dicoccoides; assembly: GCF_002162155.2. Classification (NCBI taxonomy): domain Eukaryota; kingdom Viridiplantae; phylum Streptophyta; class Magnoliopsida; order Poales; family Poaceae; genus Triticum; species Triticum dicoccoides. The sequence goes on along the minus strand of NC_041392.1, from coordinate 378,348,052 downwards.
ACCATGGCCGACGCACCTGCCGCCGCACCGCCGCCGTAGTCGCGCCCTCTGCGCCACCTGCCGTGCCTCATAACGCCATTTCCGTGCACGCCCGAACTCCGGCCACCGCCTGGCTCGACGCCGGCGTCATCTCCGGCCACCCCCGCACACACTGCTTGCTCCACTCAGCGCGCGAGTTCACCAGTAGCACGTAGATGCCCTCCGCCAGCCATTTGGTCGCCGGAGGAGGAATCCCGACACCCTTTGCCGCGTCTGTCCTCGCCGGCGGCTTAACACCGGCGGGTTTGACCCGTTGACCTTGACTGGGTGGGCCCAGGTTGACTCCCCTGAGTCTATGACAAGTGGGCCCCCCTCTGCTAATTAACCCAGATTAGTTTTAACTAAATTTAGTTAGTTTAAATAACTGCTGACACGCGGAACCCATTGGTCAGGTTGACCTGGACGTCCTCGTTGACCACAGACGTCACCCTGACGCACTGTTGACGCAATAACTAATTTCTGGATTTATTTTTATATAGAGAATTCTAGAAATTGTTGCAAACTTTAAAAAATCATAGAAATTAATATGTAACTCCAAATGAAAAGATTTATATATGAATTTTGATCAGAAAAATTCAATCTATCCATTGGTAATGGTTTCATGCATGACATAACAAGTTAACCTTGTTGTTTAAGCAAAATAAGATAATGCACTAATATGGCTATGTTAAATGAACTAACATTTGAATCTTTAATTCAAATGGGTTCATTCCTTTCTGTTTTAGCTTGCATTAGGCCAAGACACATTCATTTTGCCATGTCATAGCATGCATCATACTGTTGCATATTGTCATGTTTTGATTATGTTCGGTGTGTCTTTCATGGTAGGTTCTGCCTCCAAGGATAACCCCGAATATCCGTATGAAGGGCAGTACCCTACTACCACTACATCAGGCAAGCAGCCCCATTGATCATATCGATACAATCCCATGTTCTCGCCTCTGCTCTCATTTACTGCACTAAGACAACAACGTTTCAAACTGTTGTGTGCTATGGTAGTTGAACCCTTATCCTCTGCATGACCTGTCATTGCCACAGTAACTAGATGAAACCCAGTAGCATGTGTAGGAGTTGATTGAGCCATGTATGTGTTTCCTACCTTGCTATGCCTGCTATGCTTAGAGTTGTGCCAGGTCTAGTTCATCTGGGTGATGGGCTAGAATAAAATTATTATGTCGATAATGTGAGGGATGTGTTTAACATGTTTTGGTAAAGGTATCGATGAGAGGCCATGTAGGAGTACATGGTGGGTTGTTTCATTGAGGCCGTCCATAAGAACTGAGATCTGTATGCGTGATTTAAGATTCGGCTACTACCACACGTTGGGCCCTGAAATATGACCCCGCTCGACTTACTGACCCCTCTCGTCCTCTGTCCAGAAGTTGCAACTAGTTTCTGGTGTTTCTAGGTTATGTGTTGGCGGCCGTGCGTAGCGCTGACCCTAGGGGTGGGCTATGATGCGGTAGATACACCATGGCACGGTGTACCGAGTCGCCCGTTTGGTGTCTCGGGAACCCTGCACACATCGTTTGGGGCCGTTGAGGACACCCCGGCCGGATTTCCTTGCGGATGGAACCTGAATAGGCGACAAACCTGGACTAGAGACTTGTGCGGTTAGTCAGGTCGTGGTCTACACCCACGTCGGTTTTCGCTTGAAGTCTGCCGAGCACATGTCGTGTGCAGACGCTAAGTGGTGGAAACATGTGTGATGAAGTACACCCCTGCAGGGTATAAAACTATTCGAATAGCCGCGTCCGCGGTAAAGGACTACTTGGTTGCATATACTGTTCATAGACAAGTTAATGGATACTACTAAAAGACTCAAGATAAGTGTGAGTACCGAGGATGGCCCTCTCGTAGGATGACGAGGGAGGATCCCTGGTGGAGTATTGTGTTGGTGATTAGTGGACTCGTGTCCGAAAACTATTTTACTAGTGGTGTCCCGTAGGATAGCTTAGCCAAGAGTCAAAGCTGGCTTGCTGCAATAACTCCACCACCTTCTTGAGAATGAGCATGTATAGTAGGTTCTGATGTAAGACTTGTTGAGTACCTTTGTACTCATGTTTGCTTAATTACTATTTTCAGACGACAACACCACCCCCTCCGACGGGTTTTATGTAGATCTCGACGTTGATGAGTGACTTGCCACCCAGGTGGTGATCCTGGCCACGGAGGGCCCTATGTAGATAGACAGGCTTCGAGAAGCCTTCTTTCTTTCTAGTGTCTGTACTCAGACTATTTGCTTCCGCATGTACTTGTATGCTTGTATGACTTGAGTGTCGGGTCATGTGACCCCTACCTGTATGAACTTGTTATGTATGGCTCTCTGGAGCCTTTAAATAAAGTACTTGAGTTGTAGAGTTTTGTTGTGTTGCCATGTTGTATTTGCACATATCGAGCATATTGTGTGTATGATTGAAATGCTTGGTATGTGTGGGATCCGACAATCTAGTTGTTTATCCTTGGCAGCCTTTCTTATGGGGAAATGTAGTCTAGTGTTCCTCGAGCCATAGTAGTCCGCTACAGCCCGGTTCACCAGAGTCCTGCTAGCTCAGCACTACTGCTCAAGACACTTGACTGACCGGCATGTGTTTCACTTCGTTCCTATGTCTGTCCCTTCGGGGAAATGTCACGCGGTGACATCCGGAGTCCTGCCTAGCCTACTACAGCCCGAATTCCCCGGAGTCCTGTTAGCCCAGTGCTATAGCCCGGATTCACTCGCTGATGACCGACATGCTCGATATGATTCATGTATGTATGTCTCCATAGGTCTGTGCCGCTTTGGGTTCACGACTAGCCATGTCGGCCCGGGTTCTCCGTCATATGGATGCTAGCGACACTATCATATACGTGAGCCAAAAGGCGCAAACGGTCTCGGGCCATGGTAAGGCGACACCCATGGGGATACCGTGCGTGAGGCCGCAATGTGATATGAGGTGTTACCGGCTAGATCGATGTGACTTGGAATCGGGGTCCTGACAGCGTTGGCATTAGAGCTGGACTGCCTGTAGGTTCGTTGAGCCAAACTGGTCGATGTCGAGTCTAGAAATGCTTTAGTTATATGTAGGGGAATTGATTGTGGGAGGGAACGTAAGGCTCTTTTACTCCTTTACATTATGCCCTCTGATATGTGTCATTCTCTTCTCTTTCTATGTGGGTTAAGGACTAGGCTCTCTTCTTCTGTCAGGTTCACGTGTTACTAATCCGTAGTAGCTTATAGGATTGTTGTTACAAGCCTCAGTATAGTTTCTACTACTTTTAGTATGTTGCCAGCTGAATCAGAACCCTGATATGATGTTGTTGAGTGGTATTGCAAACTGTTGTGGATGTTTCAAATCTTTTTCTGAGTATTTACAGCCGTTATGCTGTCCAATTTTCCCTAGAAATTCTAATGTCTTTGCATTGTGGTTGTGCTTTCAGATGGCCACTCGTGCTCAAAACCAAGTGGTTCGCCTGACCCGGTGCCTCGATGTGCCCGGTCATACTGCTATGTTAGTCCGGGTAATGATCGAGACGGGTTACCGTTGGTATCCCGAATACACTGTCGAAGAGCAATTCTGAGACTTTAATCAAAGCCAATATTTCTGCACCGTCAGGATATTTCCTTCTTATCCTGGATCTACCGAGCCCCTCCACTGTTCCTATGGACTCGGGGTTACTGTTGAGATGGCTGTGCAGGATGCTGCCTATTCCATGATGACCATCATGCGAGTCCGGACTGGCCTGCTTCGGAACACCGACTTCCGTTATATGCCAGCTTCACTCCCGGGAGCGCAAGGGTATCTCCAGGCTATCTATGTTGACTCCACACGTGACGACTCACTAACTCGCACCACTGCCGAGATGCTCGAGGATAAGGACCAAGAGAATCGGGCCTTGAGACTGGAGCTTTTCAACACCCGTGCTGATCACTGGGCCACTTTGACTCGGTTTGCACCTACTGTGCAAGCTGGATGTATGGATACAACGGATCTGTATCTTGTGAGATCGGCTCTGCCAGACATGGTGGATTGGCGTGATGTGGGAGGCATCACCCCACCCCGTGGTCCCCGCAGGCCACCGTTTGTTGGTCCAAGACCTCATCCTAGCCCCTATGGTCCACAAGCTCCTCAGGACCGTCTGTTCCCGGATGATCACGTTGAACTTCCAGGCTATGGAGGTGACTTCTATGAGGACTACTACGGAGCTGTCTGAGTTAGTAGTAGTATCACTAGTATTGTAATAGTTGTATCTCCACTGTCCTGCGTGACTTGTGGAATATGACTTAGTGTGTAATCAATTCCGGAGGTGTAGAAAAATAATATATGGGAGCTTGGAATGCCTCCGATGAGATGTAACGCCTTTCATCATAGTTGTACTGTAGCCTGGGCTTGTACTAAACTATGTATGGTGTGTATGACCGTTGGTATATATATGGCAGTTCTATATTACCATGTCATACAGATGAACATCTCTGCATTCCGTGTTATCCATTACATTCTGCACTTCCTTGCTAAGTTGTGTCATCCTTATCTAAACCGTTGTCTTGTTTTCTCCTAGGATGGTCAACACCCGCAGCAACCCTGCTGCCCCGGAGTAGGGGGAAGCCAGTGCAGTTAGGGGTGAAAATCTGCCTCACCCGCCTTCACTGGCCGAAGTGATGCTAGAGGCGGAAAGAAACAAGCGTGAGACTAACCGCTTGCTACAGCGGATTGAGCAGAACATTGCACGCCATCAGCGAAATGACTTGGTGTCAATCAATGACTTCATCAAGTTGTACCCACCAAAGTTTAACCATTCCGTCGAGCCCCTCGACGCGGATGACTGGCTTCGCAGCATCACCCACAAGCTACGTTCTACCAACGTAGCCGAAGATGATAAGGTTACTTATGCTACCTATCACCTCGAAGGCCCTGCTAACCTTTGGTGGGAAAATTTTGAAGCTATGCACCCGGTCGGCCAAATCACTACTTGGGCTGAATTCAGTGAGGCTTTCCTTGAGCATCACATCCCGGAAGGTCTCCTGAAGAGATATCCACCGACACTAAGAAGCAGGCAAGGTTCCGCAAGGGACTTAGCCCTGAGCTTCGCCATGATCTTCGTCTGCACGAGTGCACCTCCTTTCAGAAGTAGGTCAATAAAGCCATCAGTGCTGAGACAGGCCAGTCTGACTATGACGCTTCACGCAAGCACTCTCGTGATTTTGGCTCTTCATCCGGCTCTGGATCTCAGAAGTGTCGGGTGTGGATTCCAAGCACGGCACTACCACCCAGGTTCATTCCGAGGCCATCCTTTGAGGCGCCTCGTCCCAACCAGCAGTTTGCACCGCCCAAGCCCTATGGTGGCCCCACTATTAATGCTGCTCCACGCCCCAATGTTGTGACATGTTTCAAGTGTGGAGAGCCGGGTCACTATAGTCGAGAGTGTCCCCAGAACAACAACCCCAATCAGTCTGGAAAGTCCGTTGGTCATGGTAAGCCAGCGGGAAAGGCATTCTACGCCAAGCCGGTCACCACTGCACGTGGCCATGTCAACTATGTCTCAGCCGAGGAGGCTCATGAGGATCCTAACATCGTCCTTGGTACGCTCCTTGTTAATTGCCATCCGGCATCTGTTCTTTTCAATATTGGAGCATCTCATTCATTCATATCTGAGAGCTATGCTCGATTGCATAACACAACATTCTGTGACATGCCCATTTCCATGGTAATTCAAACTCCGGGTTCCAAATGGCAAACTTCTAGAGTAAGCCATGGGAACGAAATTCTTGTCGATAGACTTGTCTTCCTTGCATCCTTAATAGCTCTCAAGTCCTCGGACATAAACATCATCTTGAGTATGGACTGGATGTCAGCTCATTACGCTGAGATTGATTGTGCCACTAGAACCGTTCAACTTACTCACCCATCAGGCAAGACAGTCAATGTCTTAAATCGAGTGGCCAAGCGCCAGCTTTACTCACTAAATGCCAACCCCCTTCCAGACCTTGAAGATATTCCGGTAGTCCGGGACTTTCCGGATGTCTTTCCAGAAGAATTGCCAGGTGTTCCACCTGACAGGGATGTCGAGTTTGTGATAGACCTTGTTCCAGGAACCGTTCCAATTTCTAGAAGACCCTATAAGATGGCACCCTTAGAACTAGCAGAGCTTAAGAACCAACTCGATGAGTCCTTGAAAAAGGGTTTCATCCGTCCTAGTTCCTCTCCTTGGGCTTGCCCCGTCCTCTTCGTCAAAAAGAAGGATGGAACGGATCGGATGGTTGTAGATTACCGACCTGTCAACTTGGTCACTATCAAGAACAAGTATCCGCTTCCCAGGATCAATGATCTGTATGACCAGCTCGATGGATCCTCAGTCTTTTCCAAGATGGATTTGAGGTTGGGCTACCATCAAATCAAAATCAGAAACGGGGACATTCCCAAAATGGCCTTTGTTACTCGTTATGGCCAATACAAGTACACCGTTATGTCCTTCGGTCTAACCAATGCCCCAGCCACCTTCTCTCGGTTAATGAACTCGGTCTTCATGGAGTATTTGGATAAATTCGTCTTAGTATACCTCGATGAATACTCATCTACTCCAAGAATGAAGAGGAACATGCCGCACATCTAAGGCTGGTATTGACGAAACTTCGAGAGCATCGCCTTTATGCCAAATTCTCCAAGTGTGAATTTTGGTTGCCAGAAGTGACCTATCTAGGCCATGTAATCTCTGGTAAGGGTATTGCTGTCAATCCCGAGCGAGTTCAAGCTCCTTGATTAGACTCCACCTGAGACGGTCAAGCAAGTTCGGAGCTTCCTTGGCTTAGCGAGCTATTGCCGCCGCTTCGTCAAGAATTTCTCCAAGGTTGCTAAACCTCTAACTGAACTCCTCAAGAAAGATAAAAAGTTCGAGTGGACCCCACAGTGCGAGTTCAGCTTTTAGGAACTGAAAAGACGCCTGACATCTGCTCTCGTACTGGTACCACCAGATTTCTCCAAGGACTTTATTATCTATTGCGACGCCTCACGACAAGGACTAGGTTGCATACTCATGCAAGATCATCAGGTAATTGCCTATGCTTCACGGCAATTACACCCACATGAGGAAAATTATCCCAGACATGATCTAGAGCTTGCAGCTGTAGTCCATGCACTTAAAACTTGGCGACATTACCTCCTCGGTAATCGTTGCGAGATCTTCATCGATCACCAAAGTTTGAAATCTATCTTCACTCAACCGGATTTGAATCTTAGGCAACGACGTTGGGTCGAGTTGATCTCGGATTACGACTTAGGAATAACTTACACCCCGGGCAAAGCCAATGTCATGGTTGATGCGCTAAGTCGTAAATCTTATTGTAACAACCTAATGTTACAACAAAGTCAACCACTTCTCCATGAGGAATTTCGTAAGCTTAATCTTCACATTGTTCCTCGAGGATTCCTATCCACCCTAGTGGCGAAGCCTAACCTTACGGATCAAATCATAACTGCCCAGAAACATGATAAGGGCATATCCCGGATTAAGGAAAACATCGCTAGCGGAGTTGCTAAATGTTTTTCCATGGATGAGCGAGGTGTTGTCTTCTTCGAGAACCGCTTGGTGGTTCCCAAGAAACAACATTTACGCCAGTTGATTCTTAAGGAAGCTCATGAATCCCCTCTCACCATTCATCCCGGTAGTACCAAAATGTATCAAGACCTACGTCAGAGGTTTTGGTGGACTAGGATGAAGAGAGTAATTGCTCAATACATTGTTGGCTGCGACGTCTGTCTTCGTGTTAAAGCAGAGCATCAATGGCCTGCTGGCACCCTTCAACCTTTGGCTATTCCTGAGTGGAAATGGGATAAAATCAGTATGGATTTCATTACTGGGTTTCCCAGGACCAAGAGGGGGAATAATGCCATCTTCGTCGTGATTGACCGTCTTTCCAAAGTAGCCCATTTCCTACCTGTTCGTGAGAGTATCACCGCTAGCCAGCTAGCTGATTTATACATCTCCCGAATAGTGTCTCTTCATGGTGTCCCATTGGAAATTAACTCAGACCGTGGGAGTCTCTTCACCTCTCGATTTTGGGAAAGTTTTCAAAATGCTATGGGAACTCGTCTCTCTTTTAGCACCGCCTTCCATCCTCAATCAAGTGGTCAAGTAAAGCGAGTCAATCAAATTCTGGAAGATATGCTCCGAGCTTCTGTCATCTCATTCGGAATGGGTTGGGAGAAATGCCTTCCATTCGCGGAGTTTGCTTATAACAATAGTTATCAAGCTAGCTTGGGCAAAGCTCCTTTCTAAGTTCTCTATGGACGAAAATGTCGAACGCCTCTTAACTGGTCAGAAACCGGGGAAAGACAACTCTTTGGCCCGGATATGATCCAGGAAGCAGAAGAGCAGGTTCGCGTTATTCGTGAGAAATTGAAAACGGCCCAATCTCGCCAAAAGAGTCAATATGACCGCAAGCATAAGCCTATGTATTATGAAGTTGGCGAGAAGGCTTACCTTCGGGTTACACCTTTAAAGGGGACCCATCGATTCGGTATCAAGGGCAAGTTGGCTCCTCGTTACATTGGACCCTTTCGCATTCTTGCCAAACGAGGAGAAGTTGCCTACCAATTGGAACTACCTTCGCATCTTTTCAGAGTTCACGACGTCTTCCACGTTTCTCAACTCAGGCTTTGCTTCGCAGATCCTATCCGTGGAGTGGACCACGAAACGCTTGATCTACAAGATAACCTCTCATAACAGGAATATCCCGTTCGTATCCTTGATCAAGCCGAGCGTACCACTCGACGCCATAATATCAAGTTTCTCAAGGTTCAATGGTCACACCATTCCGAGCAAGAAGCTACTTGGGAAAGGGAGGATCGTCTTCGACTCGAGTACCCCACCTTCTTCCCGGCGGATTCTAAATCTCGGGACGAGATTCGTTTGAGTGGGGGTGAGTTGTCACATCCTAGCTAGTCATGCATTAGAGTGTTGCATCATGTCTACCTTTCATCAGAAACTTGAATTGGGGAAGACAGAACCCCCAGCACCCCGTCTGGAATCAACTAAGGTTTACTAAAAATATTTTCAATGAACCTGAAATGCCCTTCTAAAAAGTTCACTCTCTTTGTCTTGGGTTAGAACCTCTGGAAAAATTGGTGCACATTTTTCTAGGTCAACAGAAGGTCATTGAATTAAATCATATGTAATTTGCATTTGGGAATTTGAATGCTAGTAAATATTTTAAATGCTCAAATAATTCTGAAGATAAGTGTGGGCTGTTGGAAATATTCTAAACAGAGCCTCTGATTATTTTCAGGATTTTTAGAAGTGCCTAGCTATTTTTAATAAAGCGACAAACCTACAGAAAAATAGAAAACAGAAATTAAAAGAGAGGGAGAGAACTTACTTGGCCGCAGCCCATCAGCCGGCCCACCTGGCGGCCGAGCGTTGTGCTGGCCCATGCCAGCCAGCTGCTTCGTCCCCGCCAGGCAGGCAGGGAGCTGACGCCGGCGAGCGCGAGCTCGCCACGGCGCTAGCAGCTTGCCGCTTCATGCGCCTGGACGCTGGATAGGCTCCACGTCGCCGCCCCGACCTCGTGGACACCTCACTCGCCCCCCTGCCTCTCTCCCTCACTCTCCCGCGCCATGGCCGACGCACCTGCCGCCGCACCGCCGCCGTAGTCACGCCCTCTGCGCCCCCTGCCATGCCTCATAACGCCGTTTCCGTGCACGCCCGAACTCCAGCCGCCGCCTGGCTCGACGTCGGCGTCATCTCCGGCCACCCCCGCACACACCGCTTGCTCCACTCAGCGCGCGAGTTCACCAGCAACACGTAGATGCCCTCCGCCGGCCATTTGGTCACCAGAGGGGGAATCCCGACGCCATCCGCCGCGTTTGTCCTCGCCGGCGGCTTAACGCCGCGGGTTTGACCCATTGACCTTGACTGGGTGGGCCCAGGTTGACTCCCCTGAGTCTATGACAAGTGGGCCCCCTCTGCTAATTAACCCAGATTAGTTTTAACTAAATTTAGTTAGTTTAAATAACTGCTTACACGCGGGACCCACTAGTCAGGTTGACCTGGACGTCCCCGTTGACCACTGACGTCACCCTGACGCACTGCTGACGCAATAACTAATTTCTAGATTTATTTTTATATAGAGAATTCCATAAATTGTTGCAAACTTTAAAAAATCATAGAAATTAATCTGTTACTCCAAATGAAAAGATTTACATATGAATTTTGATCAGAAAAATTTAATCTATCCATTGGTAATGGTTTCATGCATGACAAAACAAGTTAACCTTGCTGTTTAAGCAAAATAAGATAATGCACTAATATGGCTATGTTAAATGAACTAACATTTGAATCTTCGATTCAAATGGGTTCATTCCTTTCTGTTTTAGCTTGCATTAGGCCAAGACACGTTCATTTTGCCATGTCATAGCATGCATCATATTGTTGCATATTGTCATGTTTTGATTATGTTCGGTGTGTCTTTTGAAGGAAATATGCCCTAGAGGCAATAATAAAGTTATTATTTTATTTCCTTATATCATGATAAATGTTTATTATTCATGCTAGAATTGTATTATCCGGAAACATAATACTTGTGTGAATACATAGACAAACTAAACGTCACTAGTGTGCCTCTACTTGACTAGCTCGTTAATCAAAGATGGTTATGTTTCCTAACCATAGACATGTGTTGTCATTTGATTAACGGGATCACATCATTAGGAGAATGATGTGATTGACATGACCCATTCCATTAGCTTAGCACCCGATCGTTTAGTATGTTGCTATTGCTTTCTTCATGACTTATACATGTTCCTATGACTATGAGATTATGCAACTCCCGTTTGCCGGAGGAACACTTTGTGTGCTACCAAACGTCACAACGTAACTGGGTGATTATAAAGGAGCTCTACAGGTGTCTCCAAAGGTACATGTTGGGTTGACGTATTTCAAGATTAGGATTTGTCACTCCGATTGTCGGAGAGGTATCTATGGCCCTCTCGGTAATGCACATCACATAAGCCTTGCAAGCACTGCAACTAATGAGTTAGTTGCAAGATGATGTATTACGAAACGAGTAAAGAGACTTGCCGGTAACGAGATTGAACTAGGTATTGAGATACCGACGATCGAATCTCGGGCAAGTAACATACCGATGACAAAGGGAACAAAGTATGTTGTTATGCGGTCTGACCGATAAAAGATCTTCGTAGAATATGTGGGAGCCAATATGAGCATCCAGGTTCCGCTATTGGTTATTGACCGGTGACATGTCTCGGTCATGTCTACATTGTTCTCGAACCCGTAGGGTCCGCACACTTAACGTTACGATGACAGTTTCATTATGAGTTTATATGTTTTGATGTACCGAAGTTTGTTGGAGTCCCGGATGTGATCACGGACATGACGAGGAGTCTCGGAATGGTCGAGACATAAAGATTGATATATTGGAAGCCTATGTTTGGACATCGGAAGTGTTCCGGGTGAAATCGGCATTTTACCGGAGTACGGGGAGGTTACCGGAACCCCCGGTAACCTAATGGGCCTTAATGGGCCTAGTGGAGGAAGAGGAGAGGAGGCCTAGGGGCTGCCGCA
>NC_041392.1:378329329-378336113 GCF_002162155.2 Triticum dicoccoides | reverse complement strand
GGGGGCACCTCTAGACACACAAGTTGATCCTATGATCATTTTCTTAGTCGTGTGCGGTGCCCCCTTCCACCATACTCCTCGATAATATTGTAGCAGTGCTTAGGCGAAGCCCTACGACGATAGAACATCAAGATCGTCACCACGCCATCATGCTGACGGAACTCTTCCCCGACAATTTGCTGGATCAGAGTCCGGGGATCGTCATCGAGCTGAACGTGTGCTAAAACTCGGAGGTGTCATAGTTTCAGTGCTTGATCGGTCGGGCCGTGAAGACGTATGACTACATCAACCGCGTTGTCATAACGCTTCCGCTATCGGTCTACGAGGGTACGTAGATAACACTCTCCCCTCTCGTTGCTATGTATCACCATGATCTTGCGTGTGCGTAGGAATTTTTTTGAAATTACTACGTTCCCCAACAGTGGTAGCAGAGCCTAGGTTTTATGTGTTGATGTTATATGCATGAGTAGAACACAAGTGAGTTATGGGTGATATAAGTCATACTGCTTACCAGCATGTCATACTTTGGTTCAACGGTATTGTTGGATGAAGCAGCCCGGACCGACATTACGCGTACGCTTACGCGAGACTGGTTCTACTGACGTGCTTTGCACACAGGTGGCTGGCGGGTGTCAGTTTCTCCAACTTTAGTTGAACCGAGTGTGGCTACGCCCGGTCCTTGCGAAGGTTAAAATAGCACCAACTTGACAAACTATCCTTGTGGTTTTGATGCGTAGGTAAGATTGGTTCTTGCTTAAGCCCGTAGCAGCCACGTAAAACTTGCAACAACAAAGTAGAGGACATCTAACTTGTTTTTGCAGGGCATGTTGTGATGTGATATGGTCAAGACATGATGCTAAATTTTATTGTATGAGATGATCATGTTTTGTAACCGAGTTATCGGCAACTGGCAGGAGCCATATGGTTGTCGCTTTATTGTATGCAATGCAATTGCGCTGTAATGCTTTACTTTATCACTAAGCGGTAGCGATAGTCGTGGAAGCATAAGATTGGCGAGACGACAACGATGCTACGATGGTGATCAAGGTGTCGCGTCGGTGACGATGGTGATCATAACAGTGCTTCGAAGATGGAGATCACAAGCACAAGATGATGATGGCCATATCATATCACTTATATTGATTGCATGTGATGTTTATCTTTTATGCATCTTATCTTGCTTTGATTTACGGTAGCATTTTAAGATGATCTCTCACCAATTATCAAGAAGTGTTCTCCTTGAGTATGCACCGTTGCGAAAGTTCTTCGTGCTGAGACACCACGTGATGATCAGGTGTGATAGGCTCTACGTTCAAATACAACGGGTGCAAAACAGTTGCACACGCGGAATACTCAGGTTATACTTGACGAGCCAAGCATATACAGATATGGCTTCGGAACACGGAGACCGAAAGGTCGAGCGTGAATCATATAGTAGATATGATCAACATAGTGATGTTCGCCAATGAAACTACTCCATCTCACGTGATGATCAGACATGGTTTAGTTGATTTGGATCACGTGATCACTTAGAGGATTAGAGGGATGTCTATCTAAGTGGGAGTTCTTTAGTAATATGATTAATTGAACTTAAATTTATCATGAACTTAGTACCTGATAGTATCTTGCTTGTTTATGTTTGATTGTAGATAGATGGCCCGTGTTGTTGTTCCGTTGAATTTTAATGCGTTCCTTGAGAAAGCAAAGTTGAAAGATGATGGTAGCAATTACACGGAGTGGGTCCGTAACTTGAGGATTATCCTCATTGCTGCACAGAAGAATTACGTCCTGGAAGCACCGCTGGGTGCCAGGCCTGCTGCTGGAGCAACACCAGATGTTATGAATGTCTGGCAGAGCAAAGCTGATGACTACTCGATAGTTCAGTGTGCCATGCTTTACGGCTTAAAATCGGGACTTCAACGACATTTTGAACGTCATGGAGCATATGAGATGTTCCAGGAGTTGAAGTTAATATTTCAAGCAAATGCTCGGATTGAGAGTTACGAAGTCTCCAATAAGTTCTATAGCTGCAAGATGGAGGAGAACAGTTCTGTCAGTGAGCATATACTCAAAATGTCTGGGTATAATAATCATTTGATTCAATTGGGAGTTAATCTTCGAGATGATTGCGTCATTGACAGAATTCTCCAATCACTTCCACCTAGCTACAAGAGCTTCATGATGAACTATAATATGCAAGGGATGAATAAGACAATTCCCAAGCTCTTCGCAATGCTGAAAGCTGCGGAGGTATAAATGAAAAAAGGAGCATCAAGTGTTGATGGTCAACAAGACCACTAGTTTCAAGAAAAAGGGCAAAGGGAAGAAGAAGGGGAACTTCAAAAAGAACAGCAAGAAAGTTGCTGCTCAGGAGAAGAAACCCAAATCTGGACCTAAGCCTGAAACTGAGTGCTTCTACTGCAAGCAGACTGGTCACTGGAAGCGGAACTGCCCCAAGTATTTGGCGGATAAGAAGGATGGCAAGGTGAACAAAGGTATATATGATATACATGTTATTGATGTGTACCTTACTAATGCTCGCAGTAGCACCTGGGTATTTGATACTGGTTCTGTTGCTAATATTTGCAACTCGAAATAGGGACTACGGATTAAGTGGAGATTGGCTAAGGACGAGGTGACGATGCGCGTGGGAAATGGTTCCAAAGTCAATGTGATCGCGGTCGGCACGCTACCTCTACATCTACCTTCGGGATTAGTATTAGACCTAAATAATTGTTATTTGGTGCCAGCGTTGAGCATGAACATTATATCTGGATCTTGTTTGATGCGAGACGGTTATTCATTTAAATCAGAGAATAATGGTTGTTCTATTTATATGAGTAATATATTTTATGGTCATGCACCCTTGAAGAGTGGTCTATTCTTATTAAATCTCGATAGTAGTGACACACATATTCATAATGTTGAAACCAGAAGATGCAGAGTTGATAATGATAGTGCAACTTATTTGTGGCACTGCCATTTAGGTCATATCGGTATAAAGCGCATGAAGAAACTCCATACTGATGGACTTTTGGAACCACTTGATTATGAATCACTTGGTACTTGCGAACCGTGCCTTATGGGCAAGATGACCAAAACACCGTTCTCTGATACTATGGAGAGAGCAACAGATTTGTTGGAAATCATACATACAGATGTATGTGGTCCGATGAATGTTGAGGCTCGTGGCGGATATCGTTATTTTCTCACCTTCACAGATGACTTAAGCAGATATGGGTATATCTACTTAATGAAACATAAGTCTGAAACATTTGAAAAGTTCAAAGAATTTCAGAGTGAAGTTGAAAATCATCGTAACAAGAAAATAAAATTCCTACGATCTGATCGTGGAGGAGAATATTTGAGTTACGAGTTTGGTGTACATTTGAAACAATGCGGAATAGTTTTGCAACTCACGCCACCCGGAACACCATAGCGTAATGGTGTGTCCGAACGTCGTAATCGTACTTCACTAGATATGGTGCGATCTATGATGTCTCTTACTGATTTACCGCTCGTTTTGGGGTTATGCTTTAGAGACGGCCGCATTCACGTTAAATAGGGCACCATCAAAATCCGTTGAGACGACGCCTTATGAACTGTGGTTTGGCAAGAAACCAAAGTTGTCGTTTATGAAAGTTTGGGGCTGCGGTTCTTATGTGAAAAAGCTTTAACCTGATAAGCTCGAACCCAAATCGGAGAAATGTGTCTTCATAGGATATCCAAAGGAAACTATTGGATACACCTTCTATCACAGATCCAAAGGCAAGACTTTTGTTGCTAAATTCGGAAACTTTCTAGAGAAGGAGTTTCTCTTGAAAGAAGTGAGTGGGAGGAAAGTAGAACTTGATGAGGTAACTGTACCTGCTCCCTTATTGGAAAGTAGTACATCACAGAAACCGGTTTCTGTGACACCTACACCAATTAGTGAGGAAGCTAATGATAATGATCATGAAACTTCAGAACAAGATACTACTGAACCTCGTAGATCAACCAGAGTAAGATCCGCACCAGAGTGGTACGGTAATCCTGTTCTGGAAGTCATGCTACTAGATCATGATGAACCTACGAACTATGAAGAAGCGATGGTGAGCCCAGATTCCGCAAAATGGCTTGAAGCCATGAAATCTGAGATGGGATCCATGTATGAGAACAAAGTGTGGACTTTGGTTGACTTGCCCAATGATCGGCAAGCAATTGAGAATAAATGGATCTTCAAGAAGAAGACTGACGCTGACGGTAATGTTACTGTCTACAAAGCTCGACTTGTCACAAAAGGTTTTCGACAAGTTCAAGGGATTGACTATGATGAGACCTTCTCACCCGTAGCGATGCTTAAGTCTGTCCAAATCATGTTAGCAATTGCCGCATTTTATGATTATGAAATTTGGTAGATGGATGTCAAAACTGCATTCCTGAATGGATTTCTGGAAGAAGAGTTGTATATGATGCAGCTAGAAGGTTTTGTTGATCCAAAGGGAGCTAACAAAGTGTGCAAGCTCCAGCGATCCATTTATGGACTGGTGCAAGCCTCTCGGAGTTGGAATAAACACTTTGATAGTGTGATCAAAGCATTTGGTTTTGTACAGACTTTTGGAGAAGCCTGTATTTACAAGAAAGTGAGTGGGAGCTCTGTAGCATTTCTGATATTATATGTAGATGACATATTACTAATCGGAAATGATATAGAATATCTGGATAGCATAAAGGGATACTTGAATAAGAGTTTTTCAATGAAAGACCTCGGTGAAGCTGCTTACATATTGGGCATTAAGATCTATAGAGATAGATCAAGACACTTAATTGGACTTTCACAAAGCACATACCTTGACAAAATTTTGAAGAAGTTCAAAATGGATCAAGCAAAGAAAGGATTCTTGCCTGTGTTACAAGGTGTGAAATTGAGTAAGACTCAATGCCCGGCCACTGCAGAAGATAGAGAGAAAATGAAAGATGTTCCCTATGCTTCAGCCATAGGCTCTACCATGTATGCAATGCTGTGTACCAGACCTGATGTGTGTCTTGCTATAAGTCTAGCAGGGAGGTACCAAAGTAATCCAGGAGTGGATCACTGGACAACGGTCAAGAACATCCTGAAATACCTAAAAAGGACTAAGGATATGTTTCTCGTATATGGAGGTGACAAAGAGCTCATCGTAAATGGTTACGTTGATGCAAGCTTTGACACTGATCCGGACGATTCTAAATCGCAAACTGGATACGTGTTTACATTAAATGGTGGAGCTGTCAGTTGGTGCAGTTCTAAACAAAGCGTTGTGGCGGGATCTACATGTGAAGCGGAGTACATAGCTGCTTCAGAAGCAGCAAACGAAGGAGTCTGGATGAAAGAGTTCATATTCGATCTAGGTGTCATACCTAGTGCATCGGGTCCAATGAAAATCTTTTGTGACAATACTGGTGCAATTGCCTTGGCAAAGGAATCCAGATTTCACAAGAGAACCAAGCACATCAAGAGATGCTTCAATTCCATCCGGGATCTAGTCCAGGTGGGAGACATAGAGATTTGCAAGATACATACGGATCTGAATGTAGCAGACCCGTTAACTAAGCCTCTTCCACGAGCAAAACATGATCAGCACCAAAGCTCCATGGATATTAGAATCATTACTGTGTAATCTAGATTATTGACTCTAGTGCAAGTGGGAGACTGAAGGAAATATGCCCTAGAGGCAATAATAAAGTTATTATTTTATTTACTTATATCATGATAAATGTTTATTATTCATGCTAGAATTGTATTATCCGGAAAAATAATACTTGTGTGAATACATAGACAAACTAAACGTCACTAGTGTGCCTCTACTTGACTAGCTCGTTAATCAAAGATGGTTATGTTTCCTAACCATAGACATGTGTTGTCATTTGATTAACGGGATCACATCATTAGGAGAATGATGTGATTGACATGACCCATTCCATTAGCTTAGCACCCGATCGTTTAGTATGTTGCTATTGCTTTCTTCATGACTTATACATGTTCCTATGACTATGAGATTATGCAACTCCCGTTTGCCGGAGGAACACTTTGTGTGCTACCAAACGTCACGACGTAACTGGGTGATTATAAAGGAGCTCTACAGGTGTCTCCAAAGGTACATGTTGGGTTGACGTATTTCGAGATTAGGATTTGTCACTCCGATTGTCGTAGAGGTATCTCTGGGCCCTCTCGGTAATGCACACCACATAAGCCTTGCAAGCATTGCAACTAATGAGTTAGTTGCGAGATGATGTATTACGAAACGAGTAAAGAGACTTGTCGGTAACGAGATTGAACTAGGTATTGAGATACCGACGATCGAATCTCGGGCAAGTAACATACCGATGACAAAGGGAACAAAGTATGTTGTTATGCGGTCTGACCGATAAAAGATCTTCGTAGAATATGTGGGAGCCAATATGAGCATCCAGGTTCCGCTATTGGTTATTGACCGGAGACATGTCTCGGTCATGTCTACATTGTTCTCGAACCCGTAGGGTCCGCACACTTAACGTTGCGATGACAGTTTCATTATGAGTTTATATACTTTGATGTACCGAAGTTTGTTCGGAGTCCCGGATGTGATCACGTACATGACGAGGAGTCTCGGAATGGTCGAGACATAAAGATTGATATATTGGAAGCCTATGTTTGGACATCGGAAGTGTTCCGGGTGAAATCGGCATTTTACCGGAGTACCGGGAGGTTACCGGAACCCCTCGGTAACCTAATGGGCCTTAATGGGCCTAGTGGAGGAAGAGGAGAGGAGGCCTAGGGGCTGCC